>NC_132977.1:13310000-13390572 GCF_047496725.1 Anoplolepis gracilipes | reverse complement strand
TAGGAGGCGGAATGCCCTGAAAGAGGCGCTCCTCGGAGAAGAGAGTCGTTCGCCCTGAGAGAGGCGTGCGACCTAGAGAGGGGTAGTCCGGCTCTGAAGGAGGCGCACTACGAAGGATGAAGGCAGAGCCGCCCTGAATGAGGCGCACTGCTAGAAGGGACGTAGAATCGCCCTGAAAGAGGCACACTACGTAGGAAGGATGTAGGTCGCCCTGGAGGAGGCGCCCTACGGTGTAGGTAAGAATGGTTATCGCTCTCTGTCTAATGACATTCCCTATGAAGACGTCCGAATAAAATATTAATCTCTTCGATTATAAGTTACAGATATCTGAGGCTCTGGGTATGTCAAGGCGGACGTCGCGGACCTTGCCACTGGTGAGCGGATAAGGGAAAAGAAAAGAAAAAAAAAGAAAGAAAGAAAAGAGAAAAAAAAAAATATATATAGGAAGAAGCTATAGGGAATACAAGAACGCCCTGGAGGAGGCGCGCGTCGCCGCAGGATGAAAGAGAGAGCCCGAAGTAGGCTTGAAGGAAGGATGACCTCGTCAGATAAGTAGCACTAATTTGCCCGATAATTTCAATATTAAAATTAGAATAGAAAGCTTGTCTTTATATTTACAGGTATAGACGCGAGAGGTTAACGGCGAGAAGAATTGACACCGAAAAGATGACCGACGCCCGGAATGGACAGGGGCCGCGAACTGACACAAGTATGTATATTTCGAGTAATTACACGTAAACAATATGATTAATGATTACACGAATATATCTTAATAATTACGACAACGTACTCACTTCACTAAATTGTTATGTGTTACAGGAACCACTGGGAAGCACACTGTAACGCGGGTGTACACAAGAATGTGGATCTACAATATTAGTATTACAACATTAGTTAATAGAACTTTCCTTCGACTATGATTTCACGCACAGACTGGTTTCGGACGCGTAAACGATATTATAGATAGGCGGCATTAACAATTGCATGGAGAGGAAAAGATAATACGCTTATATTGTTGATAGAAGTAATTCACTGCAAACGAAAATTTAGATAAAATATCTTTAAAAGTGATAGATAGAATTCGATATGTATTGTGAGCGCCGTGGAAATCGATAAAGAGAAAGGAAATATAATAGTAACAGTGGATACAAATAATCAAGAATAGATTTATACGACAGTAAACGTAAGAACTGAAGGCTAATTAATAGTATTCGCGATATGCTAGTCTCGAAGTCTCTCTGAATTAATGATTTTGTGTGAATAATACCGTAATGAACTAGAAACCACTGATTCGAAGATATAATATTAATTACACTGCGCGAAAACTTGCGAGAGCGTATGTATGATTGAATGTTATAAGGATAACCGATTATTAAATCGTATAAATGACTGTCTGTACGTACAATGAATTTACTGGGTACTGTATGAATCGAGTATTGACTGCTGATCGAATACTGATTATGCGAAAACTGAATGGTCGGAACGAACCGTACAACAGATTTTACTGTCGGGCGAAAGCCGAATACTAAATATGATCTGAACTGTCTAATGATCTGAACTGTCTAGGCGAGAACTGAATACTCTGATTTTTGAGCACACGGTGCTCCCGTTTATATACCCGTGGTCGCTGAGGGCTCCCACCTTCTGAATTATAGCGCGCGCAACGTGGTCCGATCCTGGTCATGCTTGTTTGTCACGGGTATCACGCGCCGGGCAATAGTAAGCTATCACGGTGTTTGTCCGAAATTTTCACGTGATCCGGCGGTTCCTGAATGTTCTAGAACCTTCGGGACTAGCATTATAATGTAATATCTATATCGTTATTTCTAGATATATCGCAATTATTACTAGCGTTACGATAACTTATCTGATTAATTACTTATCGCCGCATTGTATTATAGCGTTGTACTTAAATAATTGTAGAGATATGAGAGCATTACGCTAATTAACTTATTAATTAACAATTATCTATGATGTCGCATAATGTTATTCGTGGATTACAAGATCTAAATTAGTCTACAGACGTTAAACTCGCTATTATATAACTATATGTATGTATGTATATCATTATAACTAGTAGTAAAGGTTTATATATATATATATATGTAATAATGGTATAAATGCACATGTAATATGCCGTGATATATTTACAATGGATGGATGAGGAGTGTGTAAGTGTGTATAAATGCATAAATTTAAGACAAGTTTATATTGTGAGAGGTTGAGTGTGTAATTTAAGTGATACGCTTGGAATATGTATGAATTAGTTATAAGATCCGAAACTATTGCGTTACCATGTATATGATACATTGATTATGTGTATGTTAATATATGAATATGCCTGTAATAAGTTTATAATAGGTTTATTGAGAGTGCTTTATTTGTGCGTACTAATGGGTCACTATGTATATAAATTATTTATAGAGTGTGTGTATTTGCGTGTTACTGGGTGGATAATATGTCTATAATAGTCAGATACTGATTAAACATTGTGTAGATGATAAGTTTATAACGCGCGTATTTTTGTATCACCGGGTATATTAAGTGACTATTGTTATATAATTTTATGGTGTGTTTGTTAAGGAGCGTGTATCTATGTAATTATTTCTGGGTGTTCATTATGCGTTTATACTTGGTTTATGTAGTGTATGATGTGTGTATTATCGTACCACCGTATATATAGGTATGGTCATTTTGTTTATTATGCATATGTATATTGTAATTATCATTCATCCTCAATAAAATGATAACGAAGTTTTGAGAATATTATCACGTTCAAGTTATTTCAGACACCTTGTATAAGTAAGAGTTAATTAAGTAATTGTATATATTGAGTGTGACTATTTAACTTTAGTTATCTTCCAGAGCTTTATTCGTTTTAAACTCTTTATGGGATATTTATATTGTTTTCACTATAATATATATATATATATATATGTATTATGAGTGGTTCATTTTAATTATTATTGGTTTTAATTGATTACTTAAATATTGTCTGAGCCTCGAGGAGTTCTTGTCAGGTCATTATAATTTGCCTTTAAAACATCTGTGGATTATGATATCTGCAGCGAGTCGCATATATATATATATATATGTATATGTGCATGCACCAAGTTATCTCCATGGTTGATATATGAAATAATTATAAATGATAGCTGACCGGATTTTTATTGGCAAACCAAATTGGATTCATGGTAAGGAATTATTATGCAGAAGATGGGTTTGATCGAATCTTTTATTATTGTTAAAATTTGGATTTAATGAAATCACTGCGCTGCGGTGGAATATGAGTAAAATTGACAAGTTATTATATTTGGGTGACAGAATCGTTAGACATGTACGTTATTGTGGTATTAATTCGGCTTTGGGATATAAAACTGCATTTAATAGTGAAGGCATAATTATATATTGGAGGTGCGGATTAAAATAAATAAATTATTAAAGATATAACAATGTGCGCTTAACTTTTTATGGCGGGGCTGTAGCCCTATAAGTTGCTACCCTTTTTGGTTCCTTATGAGTCAAGGCGCCAGGAAATAATTAATTAAGGTCACTGGGCGGGTTTTTTATGTGATGTTTAAATCGTTAAAAATTGGGTGCTTTTCGATGTTGCGACAACTTTTGATATATTGAGAAAAGTGATTTAGACTGTGCATAGGAAGTTGCAATTGCACATACGAGTTACTTGGCTTGCTCAGTTTTAATAATTAATGAAAGTTCATATACAGGGTGTCCCGAAAGTACCGATCGGAGTTTATTATATGAAGCTTATGGAATTTAACCAAATGAATCGGTCGGTTGTTAAACACTATTTTATACTAATGTTTGGATAATATGACAATGTTAGTTTATATACCGGGTGTCAATTTATTAAGGTGAACATGTATCGGGAGTTGTATTTCCGCTCATTCGCAGTTACGATCTCTTTCCTTGAGTGATTTTAGCTTGTTATATAGATTTACTTTATATTTTTGTTATACCGGGTGGTGGTTAATTCTCGATGCGTGTGTCTATGGTGATGTGTACGTGTATGTTTGTGTTTAGTAAGAGTGATGACGACGAGGTGGAGTGAACATTGGTTTATATTATCGCTATTACTTAATTTACGTTATTCTATTGACGCATACTTAATATTATGTTTCCTTTTTATTTTTCAGATACTGCAACTAGAGTGACAAAACTAAATGGGTAATTATAATAAAATTAAGATGTTCGACCGACTTGGTGGGTCGTTTCTCTTCTCTTTTTCAGGTGCTGAGGAGGCGGACCAGAAGGTGATATACCGGGTGGCCGGAAAATAGGTGAGAATTTTCATTGGACAATTAATTAATTATTTTCCTTCATTTTTAGGTAGGTGATAGGGGAGAACCAGTGATGGGGATAAAACAGGAAAAAAAAAAGGAAGAAAAAGAAAAAAAAAAAGGAAAAGGATGTTTTAGCCGGAAACATAATAAAAGGTATTTATCGGCTTAATCTATTTTTGATAATAACTATATATATATATATGTATATATAAAAAGAAAAGGAAAGTAAAAGAATTTTATAGGTGCTTAACGCTTACTATGTCTACTTAACAGGTGACGTATGGAGTCAACGGACGGCGACTGGTGTCAAGCGGAGGCGCTGGACGTGACAATATGTATATTGTAATTATCATTCATCCTCAATAAAATGATAACGAAGTTTTGAGAATATTATCACGTTCAAGTTATTTCAGACACCTTGTATAAGTAAGAGTTAATTAAGTAATTGTATATATTGAGTGTGACTATTTAACTTTAGTTATCTTCCAGAGCTTTATTCGTTTTAAACTCTTTATGGGATATTTATATTGTTTTCACTATAATATATATATATATATATATGTATTATGAGTGGTTCATTTTAATTATTATTGGTTTTAATTGATTACTTAAATATTGTCTGAGCCTCGAGGAGTTCTTGTCAGGTCATTATAATTTGCCTTTAAAACATCTGTGGATCATGATTTCTGCAGCGAGTCGCATATATATATATATATATGTATATGTGCATGCACCAAGTTATCTCCATGGTTGATATATGAAATAATTATAAATGATAGCTGACCGGATTTTTATTGGCAAACCAAATTGGATTCATGGTAAGGAATTATTATGCAGAAGATGGGTTTGATCGAATCTTTTATTATTGTTAAAATTTGGATTTAATGAAATCACTGCGCTGCGGTGGAATATGAGTAAAATTGACAAGTTATTATATTTGGGTGACAGAATCGTTAGACATGTACGTTATTGTGGTATTAATTCGGCTTTGGGATATAAAACTGCATTTAATAGTGAAGGCATAATTATATATTGGAGGTGCGGATTAAAATAAATAAATTATTAAAGTTGAAAATATGAGGTGTTCCTGAAGCAAAATGGGTCTATAACAATGTGCGCTTAACTTTTTATGGCGGGGCTGTAGCCCTATAAGTTGCTACCTTTTTTGGTTCCTTATGAGTCAAGGCGCCAGGAAATAATTAATTAAGGTCACTGGGCGGGTTTTTTATGTGATGTTTAAATCGTTAAAAATTGGGTGCTTTTCGATGTTGCGACAACTTTTGATATATTGAGAAAAGTGATTTAGACTGTGCATAGGAAGTTGCAATTGCACATACGAGTTACTTGGCTTGCTCAGTTTTAATAATTAATGAAAGTTCATATACAGGGTGTCCCGAAAGTACCGATCGGAGTTTATTATATGAAGCTTATGGAATTTAACCAAATGAATCGGTCGGTTGTTAAACACTATTTTATACTAATGTTTGGATAATATGACAATGTTAGTTTATATACCGGGTGTCAATTTATTAAGGTGAACATGTATCGGGAGTTGTATTTCCGCTCATTCGCAGTTACGATCTCTTTCCTTGAGTGATTTTAGCTTGTTATATAGATTTACTTTATATTTTTGTTATACCGGGTGGTGGTTAATTCTCGATGCGTGTGTCTATGGTGATGTGTACGTGTATGTTTGTGTTTAGTAAGAGTGATGACGACGAGGTGGAGTGAACATTGGTTTATATTATCGCTATTACTTAATTTACGTTATTCTATTGACGCATACTTAATATTATGTTTCCTTTTTATTTTTCAGATACTGCAACTAGAGTGACAAAACTAAATGGGTAATTATAATAAAATTAAGATGTTCGACCGACTTGGTGGGTCGTTTCTCTTCTCTTTTTCAGGTGCTGAGGAGGCGGACCAGAAGGTGATATACCGGGTGGCCGGAAAATAGGTGAGAATTTTCATTGGACAATTAATTAATTATTTTCCTTCATTTTTAGGTAGGTGATAGGGGAGAACCAGTGATGGGGATAAAACAGAAAAAAAAAAGGAAGAAAAAGAAAAAAAAAAGGAAAAGGATGTTTTAGCCGGAAACATAATAAAAGGTATTTATCGGCTTAATCTATTTTTGATAATAACTATATATATATATATATATATATAAAAAGAAAAGGAAAGTAAAAGAATTTTATAGGTGCTTAACGCTTACTATGTCTACTTAACAGGTGACGTATGGAGTCAACGGACGGCGACTGGTGTCAAGCGGAGGCGCTGGACGTGACACAAGCATGACCAGGATCGGACCACGTTGCGCGCGCTATAATTCAGAAGGTGGGAGCCCTCAGCGACCACGGGTATATAAACGGGAGCACCGTGTGCTCAAAAATCAGAGTATTCAGTTCTCGCCTAGACAGTTCAGATCATTAGACAGTTCAGATCATATTTAGTATTCGGCTTTCGCCCGACAGTAAAATCTGTTGTACGGTTCGTTCCGACCATTCAGTTTTCGCATAATCAGTATTCGATCAGCAGTCAATACTCGATTCATACAGTACCCAGTAAATTCATTGTACGTACAGACAGTCATTTATACGATTTAATAATCGGTTATCCTTATAACATTCAATCATACATACGCTCTCGCAAGTTTTCGCGCAGTGTAATTAATATTATATCTTCGAATCAGTGGTTTCTAGTTCATTACGATATTATTCACACAAAATCATTAATTCAGAGAGACTTCGAGACTAGCATATCGCGAATACTATTAATTAGCCTTCAGTTCTTACGTTTACTGTCGTATAAATCTATTCTTGATTATTTGTATCCACTGTTACTATTATATTTCCTTTCTCTTTATCGATTTCCACGGCGCTCACAATACTGTCACGTCCAGCGCCTCCGCTTGACACCAGTCGCCGTCCGTTGACTCCATACGTCACCTGTTAAGTAGACATAGTAAGCGTTAAGCACCTATAAAATTCTTTTACTTTCCTTTTCTTTTTATATATACATATATATATATATAGTTATTATCAAAAATAGATTAAGCCGATAAATACCTTTTATTATGTTTCCGGCTAAAACATCCTTTTCCTTTTTTTTTTCTTTTTCTTCCTTTTTTTTTCCTGTTTTATCCCCATCACTGGTTCTCCCCTATCACCTACCTAAAAATGAAGGAAAATAATTAATTAATTGTCCAATGAAAATTCTCACCTATTTTCCGGCCACCCGGTATATCACCTTCTGGTCCGCCTCCTCAGCACCTGAAAAAGAGAAGAGAAACGACCCACCAAGTCGGTCGAACATCTTAATTTTATTATAATTACCCATTTAGTTTTGTCACTCTAGTTGCAGTATCTGAAAAATAAAAAGGAAACATAATATTAAGTATGCGTCAATAGAATAACGTAAATTAAGTAATAGCGATAATATAAACCAATGTTCACTCCACCTCGTCGTCATCACTCTTACTAAACACAAACATACACGTACACATCACCATAGACACACGCATCGAGAATTAACCACCACCCGGTATAACAAAAATATAAAGTAAATCTATATAACAAGCTAAAATCACTCAAGGAAAGAGATCGTAACTGCGAATGAGCGGAAATACAACTCCCGATACATGTTCACCTTAATAAATTGACACCCGGTATATGAACTAACATTGTCATATTATCCCAAACATTAGTATAAAATAGTGTTTAACAACCGACCGATTCATTTGGTTAAATTCCATAAGCTTCATATAATAAACTCCGATCGGTACTTTCGGGACACCCTGTATATGAACTTTCATTAATTATTAAAACTGAGCAAGCCAAGTAACTCGTATGTGCAATTGCAACTTCCTATGCACAGTCTAAATCACTTTTCTCAATATATCAAAAGTTGTCGCAACATCGAAAAGCACCCAATTTTTAACGATTTAAACATCACATAAAAAACCCGCCCAGTGACCTTAATTAATTATTTCCTGGCGCCTTGACTCATAAGGAACCAAAAAAGGTAGCAACTTATAGGGCTACAGCCCCGCCATAAAAAGTTAAGCGCACATTGTTATAGACCCATTTTGCTTCAGGAACACCTCATATTTTCAACTTTAATAATTTATTTATTTTAATCCGCACCTCCAATATATAATTATGCCTTCACTATTAAATGCAGTTTTATATCCCAAAGCCGAATTAATACCACAATAACGTACATGTCTAACGATTCTGTCACCCAAATATAATAACTTGTCAATTTTACTCATATTCCACCGCAGCGCAGTGATTTCATTAAATCCAAATTTTAACAATAATAAAAGATTCGATCAAACCCATCTTCTGCATAATAATTCCTTACCATGAATCCAATTTGGTTTGCCAATAAAAATCCGGTCAGCTATCATTTATAATTATTTCATATATCAACCATGGAGATAACTTGGTGCATGCACATATACATATATATATATATATATGCGACTCGCTGCAGATATCATAATCCACAGATGTTTTAAAGGCAAATTATAATGACCTGACAAGAACTCCTCGAGGCTCAGACAATATTTAAGTAATCAATTAAAACCAATAATAATTAAAATGAACCACTCATAATACATATATATATATATATATATTATAGTGAAAACAATATAAATATCCCATAAAGAGTTTAAAACGAATAAAGCTCTGGAAGATAACTAAAGTTAAATAGTCACACTCAATATATACAATTACTTAATTAACTCTTACTTATACAAGGTGTCTGAAATAACTTGAACGTGATAATATTCTCAAAACTTCGTTATCATTTTATTGAGGATGAATGATAATTACAATATACATATGCATAATAAACAAAATGACCATACCTATATATACGGTGGTACGATAATACACACATCATACACTACATAAACCAAGTATAAACGCATAATGAACACCCAGAAATAATTACATAGATACACGCTCCTTAACAAACACACCATAAAATTATATAACAATAGTCACTTAATATACCCGGTGATACAAAAATACGCGCGTTATAAACTTATCATCTACACAATGTTTAATCAGTATCTGACTATTATAGACATATTATCCACCCAGTAACACGCAAATACACACACTCTATAAATAATTTATATACATAGTGACCCATTAGTACGCACAAATAAAGCACTCTCAATAAACCTATTATAAACTTATTACAGGCATATTCATATATTAACATACACATAATCAATGTATCATATACATGGTAACGCAATAGTTTCGGATCTTATAACTAATTCATACATATTCCAAGCGTATCACTTAAATTACACACTCAACCTCTCACAATATAAACTTGTCTTAAATTTATGCATTTATACACACTTACACACTCCTCATCCATCCATTGTAAATATATCACGGCATATTACATGTGCATTTATACCATTATTACATATATATAAATATATAAACCTTTACTACTAGTTATAATGATATACATACATACATATAGTTATATAATAGCGAGTTTAACGTCTGTAGACTAATTTAGATCTTGTAATCCACGAATAACATTATGCGACATCATAGATAATTGTTAATTAATAAGTTAATTAGCGTAATGCTCTCATATCTCTACAATTATTTAAGTACAACGCTATAATACAATGCGGCGATAAGTAATTAATCAGATAAGTTATCGTAACGCTAGTAATAATTGCGATATATCTAGAAATAACGATATAGATATTACATTATAATGCTAGTCCCGAAGGTTCTAGAACATTCAGGAACCGCCGGATCACGTGAAAATTTCGGACAAACACCGTGATAGCTTACTATTGCCCGGCGCGTGATACCCGTGACAAACAAGCATGACCAGGATCGGACCACGTTGCGCGCGCTATAATTCAGAAGGTGGGAGCCCTCAGCGACCACGGGTATATAAACGGGAGCACCGTGTGCTCAAAAATCAGAGTATTCAGTTCTCGCCTAGACAGTTCAGATCATTAGACAGTTCAGATCATATTTAGTATTCGGCTTTCGCCCGACAGTAAAATCTGTTGTACGGTTCGTTCCGACCATTCAGTTTTCGCATAATCAGTATTCGATCAGCAGTCAATACTCGATTCATACAGTACCCAGTAAATTCATTGTACGTACAGACAGTCATTTATACGATTTAATAATCGGTTATCCTTATAACATTCAATCATACATACGCTCTCGCAAGTTTTCGCGCAGTGTAATTAATATTATATCTTCGAATCAGTGGTTTCTAGTTCATTACGGTATTATTCACACAAAATCATTAATTCAGAGAGACTTCGAGACTAGCATATCGCGAATACTATTAATTAGCCTTCAGTTCTTACGTTTACTGTCGTATAAATCTATTCTTGATTATTTGTATCCACTGTTACTATTATATTTCCTTTCTCTTTATCGATTTCCACGGCGCTCACAATACATATCGAATTCTATCTATCACTTTTAAAGATATTTTATCTAAATTTTCGTTTGCAGTGAATTACTTCTATCAACAATATAAGCGTATTATCTTTTCCTCTCCATGCAATTGTTAATGCCGCCTATCTATAATATCGTTTACGCGTCCGAAACCAGTCTGTGCGTGAAATCATAGTCGAAGGAAAGTTCTATTAACTAATGTTGTAATACTAATATTGTAGATCCACATTCTTGTGTACACCCGCGTTACAGTGTGCTTCCCAGTGGTTCCTGTAACACATAACAATTTAGTGAAGTGAGTACGTTGTCGTAATTATTAAGATATATTCGTGTAATCATTAATCATATTGTTTACGTGTAATTACTCGAAATATACATACTTGTGTCAGTTCGCGGCCCCTGTCCATTCCGGGCGTCGGTCATCTTTTCGGTGTCAATTCTTCTCGCCGTTAACCTCTCGCGTCTATACCTGTAAATATAAAGACAAGCTTTCTATTCTAATTTTAATATTGAAATTATCGGGCAAATTAGTGCTACTTATCTGACGAGGTCATCCTTCCTTCAAGCCTACTTCGGGCTCTCTCTTTCATCCTGCGGCGACGCGCGCCTCCTCCAGGGCGTTCTTGTATTCCCTATAGCTTCTTCCTATATATATTTTTTTTTTTCTCTTTTCTTTCTTTCTTTTTTTTCTTTTCTTTTCCCTTATCCGCTCACCAGTGGCAAGGTCCGCGACGTCCGCCTTGACATACCCAGAGCCTCAGATATCTGTAACTTATAATCGAAGAGATTAATATTTTATTCGGACGTCTTCATAGGGAATGTCATTAGACAGAGAGCGATAACCATTCTTACCTACACCGTAGGGCGCCTCCTCCAGGGCGACCTACATCCTTCCTACGTAGTGTGCCTCTTTCAGGGCGATTCTACGTCCCTTCTAGCAGTGCGCCTCATTCAGGGCGGCTCTGCCTTCATCCTTCGTAGTGCGCCTCCTTCAGAGCCGGACTACCCCTCTCTAGGTCGCACGCCTCTCTCAGGGCGAACGACTCTCTTCTCCGAGGAGCGCCTCTTTCAGGGCATTCCGCCTCCTAGCGTGCAGCGCGCCTCTGTCAGGGCGATCTGCCTCCTCTCAGTCCACGAACCGCGCCTCTGTCAGGGCGTCTCTCACAATTCCTCCGATCGCTCTTCTTGATCTAAAATATAGAATAAATATTAAATTAAAGTAAACTCATTAAGGCTCACCCTGTCCCCGCAACCCGTCAGATAAGGTCAAGTCAACTCGTTTACCAATTTACTTTAACGCATGTTTTTTTTTTCTTCACTTTTCTTTTTCTTTTTCCTTTTCATCACTCGCGTTACTATTACTAACCCCAGTCTATACCCCTCCGCGTATTCAACTATGGCGTCGATTATGATTTCGCTTACCTTCTTAGCTGCGTCATGGGTCGGTCACGTCGAGCAGGGCGTGCTCACCAATTGAAGCGCCTCATCCGGTCACTATACCAAGGCGGCTCCTACCTGCCGGTCCGAACAGCTGCGTCGCCACCAGGTAGTCAGAGCCCAGCATCCGTCGGGTATTTCACTTACCCTCCACCGGGAACCCATACATCGGAGTCATCAACCCCTGACCAGCTACACGACGCCGTCACTCCACCGGCATCCAGTAGCGGGGTCGTCGCTTCCTCACATAGGCCCTTACCGCCTATCGAATACCGTCCGTGGCCCGTGCCCCCGCCGTTGATAGACTTCGGGATTACGCAACCGAGGATCATTTCCTCCCAGGCTTTCTTCGGGCGAGTATGCATCCTGTCGTCCGCTGAAGCACCTATCAATTCGCCTCCTGATAACCGTCCGTGATTTAATTGTCTAATCGTCTTGAAAAATATAATATAACTGTACATATATGTTTATTATAAAATAATGATAAATACATAAAAATCAGTATACGTAAACAATCTGCATTCATTGTCTACTCACTTCACATCCTCCCTATTATCTATTACGTCCCGACCTCTAGTTTCCGGTGCACCGCTACGCTGATCGTGACAGGTTTACCGCTCGGCCACCGCGATCCGCGTACACCAACCATCGTAACCGCACCTCGCTCGCGAACGCAGAGGACGTAACAACTGGTGACAGCGGCGGGACGTAACAACTGGTGACAGCGGTGGGATGTAACAACTGGTGACAGCGGTGGGATATTACCGCTAAAAATCAGTGCAAAAATAAAAGTTACTATTCTTCGTTATCGAAAACGAGTACATTTTCTCAAGAAAATCTTTCTTTCTTAAAATCATCATCGCGAATTATTTCTTTTACTAGTCTCGAAGGAAATTAAAAGTAAAGTTACAATTAAAGTCTTTTCAAACCTCAATAAATAAACAAATCGGTCGTTGTCCATCAATCCTTATACCTTAATACTACTTCAAAATTCTTCGTAAAATATATGTATCCATGTTATATGTATCCAAACTAATTTAACCACTAACCTCTTAGGTGATAATTACCTGTTCATAATCGTGATAACTGGTGATTGTACGCGATTCCGCTTTCGCATACCCGCAACAAAAAGAAATTATATACGCACAATCGTTCGCAACCGCGAGTCCTGCTATACCATCGATAATAAATACTTACCTTTAAATATGGCTCAATCCGATGATCTCTCGGGAAACATAGAACGCGAAAACCATGAGGAAGCTTTTAGAGATCTACGCGAAAAAGAAAGAGAATTAAAAATCCGAACTGAAATGTTGGAAAACATGATGCGCGCGTTCGCTAAAAATCTACCCGGTTTGCAGGCCTCGAGCCCAGCGGACGTAACAAATAACGCGCCTCCATCGTTTAACATGTCGAACGCCTCGTATAACGATATCAAGCCCACGACCTCAGCCGCCGGAATCGACGGTTCTCATTATCCTATGGGATATCCGAAATCATATCTGCGCGACGCTCTCGAACTGGTGCCGAAATACGACGGGCATAACATCCCCGTGCTACAATTCGCTAGGGCATGCAAAAGGGCAAAAGAATCGGTACCGTTGGTAGACGAAGCATTATTTGTCCGTATGCTACGAAATAAATTAACGCACCACGCATATTTAGCCGTAGAGGATGAAATCCACCCGACCGTGGAAAAATTTCTCGACTGCCTCAGGCGAACTTTCGGTCCCGCTAGAAGCTCGAACTATTATCGCGGACAATTAAGCATGGCATACAAAAAGCCGAACGAGCACATACTTGACTACATCGGGCGTGTTAAGGATCTGAAAACGGCCATAATTGAAGGAGATCAAGTCCAACTCGGTAGACCGTTATCCGAAAATGAGATTGCCGGAATAGAAGGTTTCGCGTTAGAAGCGTTTTACGAAGGACTTCCACGCGAATATAGAATAGAACTTCGCGCTGAAGGATATAGTAGCCTCCCCGACGCCTGCTCTAAAGTGGTCACAATTAATAAACGCCTAGAAAGAGAGGAGATAAGATACAAGAGCACTCGAAACGCGAACGGTAACAATAATCACAATAGTAACGCTGCACCGGCCCCCGTGACGCAAATTCTCCAACGCGATCAGACTGCGGTAGCGAATACGCCGCCCGGTCCCGGGAATGCACACGAACGAAAAATTTGCGGGTACTGCCAAAAGATCGGACACCTCATACACGAGTGCCGTAAACGACAGTATCGCGAAAAGTACAATAACAATAATAATAATAATTATTCCAATAACTCTCATAATACGCTCGCTAATAGTAATATGAATAATCCACCTCCGCGAAATTCGGGAAACCGAACAGAGGTCTCGGTCAACGGAGCGTCCCGAGGCCCTTTCCAAATCCGCTCCACCCTCTGCATGGAAGGGAAACCAGATCCCTTCACGTCCTCCGAGGAGACGACGGAAACGTACCGGCCGTCGAGCTCGCATCATCGTCTTTCCGAGGACCAACAGCCTTCATGCTCGATACAGGAGCACAGCCTAATATAATAAAGAAAGGTTGCATTAAATCCGATATTCAAATCAACAACAAGGAGACTATCCAATTAACGGGTATCACCGAAAATGTTGTCACCACTCTGGGATCCGCCATAGCATACGTTTCGGAAACCCCAGTAGTTTTCCACGTGGTAGCCGACGAATTCCCTATAATCACACAGGGCATATTAGGTTCGTCGTTCTTCACTGAACATAACGCGTGCATTAATTACGTTAATAAGTTAATCACGTGGCGCGACTGCGCGTTTCCATTCAAGGACAAGGAGTCCATTGTCATACCCTCACGTATGAAGCTGGGAATCACGGTCCGCATAGCTAATCCGGAAATTAAAACGGGTTATCTCGCCCCGATACGCGCCCGCGACGCGGTCTTCGCCGGAGATGCACTTGTCACGTGTATCAACGACAAGGCATATATCAGCATCACGAATACATTAGACGAAGAAGTAGAAATTATAATACCTACCGTTACGCTAACAGAAGTAACAAAAATATCACAGGACCCCCCTTCCAGGGAGCCTCTGAGGCAACCCTCTAGCCCATCGGGCAATAGTCCCGTCAAAATTCAAGCGAGCAAAAGCCTTCGCACCCAAGAAGCACGCACTGCACCTGCAACGAGTCAAGATAATTTTACTACATGCAAAAATAAACAACCAAACAAACTACACAATAACACAAAGACCAAGATACACATTGAAAACAACAAACAATCAAACTCATCATTTAACAAACAAAATACGCTACAAAACCAAAATACATTTACCCCCTCTCTTCCTCTTCTTAATACACCAACACAAAACGTCGATCCCGACTATCATCTCTACGGGCAGGAGCACTGCCTTCCCCTTGTCGCACCAAGGTGCGGCGTCGACCTAGGTCGACATCCCAATACCTCTCCCGATTATCCCCCATCCCTTCCTACAAAAAATGCAACACTTCAAGCTACAATCGTTTCTACGCACACGTCCCTTGATTCTAATACTATTATCACAAATCATTCTCACATTACTTACACAGAAAGGGGATCCTTATCTCCGCCGGCGAACGACGATGCCGCTCTCGCGTCGGTGCGAACCCCTTCCTCTGGTCTCGGCCCAGGCGGTCAATCTTCTATAATTGCTCTTCCTTACTTTCCTCTAAACCCCGCAAAAGCGGATGACTCACCCCCTTTGTGCGTAGCTACAAATAAGCAACCTGAAACAAATAATAATATACATCATTTCACTCTCATCGATCAGCGTGCATCTAATCTTGCGAAATACAACGACATACACAAAATGCAAATAGTTAATATGGTAAACGAGAAGATACATTGGAAAAACTTAAGGAACTCACCCGAGATACTCACCCAGCGCGAACACAATCATAAGGAAGACTCTACACCGGACAGAATTACTCAAATAATACGACTCTTGCGCCTCGATCATCTTAACGACCTAGAAAAAGAGAATATTTTTGAACTAATAAAACGACACAATGACAGATTCTACGTACCAGGAGAATATCTGGACCAAACTTCAACAATCACCCATAAAATAATCACTTCGGACGAGATACCTATACACACGAAGCAGTATAGATTTCCGCCAATACATCGAGAAGAAATAAATAAACAGGTCAACGAGCTCCTTCAGAAAAATATAGTGACACCATCCACTTCACCGTACAGTTCCCCCGTCTGGATCGTTCCGAAGAAACCGGACTCAACTGGAAACAAGAGATGGCGAATGGTCATCGATTACAGAAGGCTCAACGAAAAAACGCTAGGAGACGCCTACCCTCTGCCAAATATCAGCGATATCCTCGACCAGTTGGGCAGTGCAAAATATTTCTCCGTCCTCGACCTCGCCAGTGGGTTCCATCAAATCCCAATGGATCCCAAGGATGCGCACAAAACAGCTTTCTCTACACCACATGGCCATTACCAATTCTCCAGGATGCCATTCGGACTCAGAAACGCACCGGCCACTTTCCAACGATTAATGGACCAAATATTGACCGGACTGCAAGGTATAGAACTTTTGGTGTACATGGACGACATAGTGATATACGCAAGCTCGTTACGGGAACATGACATTAAAATGAATAAATTAATGAAACGTTTAAAAACCGCCAATCTCACTTTACAACCAGATAAATGTGAGTTTTTGCGACATGAAGTCGTCTATCTCGGGCACGTAATTACAGATACTGGCGTACGCCCTGACCCCCAGAAAGTCTCAGCTGTTAAAGACTTTCCAGTTCCAAGGAGTCTGAAAAACGTACGACAATTTCTAGGCTTATCAGGCTACTACCGCCGCTTCATCCCCGATTTTTCAGGAATAGCTAAACCAATGTCGGACCTCCTGAAGAAAAACAGTACCTTCTCATGGAACGAAAATACACAACACGCTTTTGAGACTCTTCGAAGACGACTCTGCGAAGAACCGGTACTGCAATTCCCGGATTTCACGCGAGAATTCCTGCTCACCACGGACGCATCTGACTACGCTATCGCTGGAGTCCTAAGCCAAGGAACAATCGGCCAAGACTTGCCAATCGCGTATACGTCCAGAGTACTCAATTCAGCCGAAAGGAACTACTCGACAACAGAGAAAGAGCTGCTAGCCATAATTTATTGCGTCGGACACTTCAGACCTTACCTCTACGGGCGCAAGTTTACGCTCGTGACGGATCACCAACCGCTCGCCTGGTTAAACCGAGTGAAGGACCCGACCTCTCGCCTTATGCGATGGCGCCTGAAACTCGAAGAATACGAATATACAGTCGCATACAAGACAGGTGTCACGAACAAAAATGCCGATGCCCTGTCCAGAAATCCTATAACCGCTACTGTTTCCATTCTCCCGATCGAAAAAAAACGCATACGTCTCCCTCAGAAAGTACGAGACCTAATTACAAGCACTGACGATGACAGTTCTGATGATGAAAGGCGTCGGAAAGTACCTACCAGAAGGTCTACGGTCGAGAGTGAAATAATCACCTCACGGCCGTATGTTGTAGCTTCCGACTCTTCTGAGGAAATATTCGACAGTAAACCTCTATCATCCGGTCCACCTCCCCCCACGTCTTCCCATCCTTCACCTTCCCCACGTTTCACGAATAACCAACAATCACCACCGTTAATTACGAAAGGACTCTTGGACCTCCTTGACGAACAGACGAACATTGAACGCGTCGATAACGTAGCGCAATTTCAGTCACGAGGAAAAACAATATCACACTTACCTTCTATACCCCCAGAACCTCCACCCGACCCCGTGACAGAACCGCCGGACGAAACCACTGTTGACGACAACAGCGATAAGGAATTCGATACCTTGGAAATTCTTCCCGAAGAAGAAACTCTGCAAATGAGACCAGAATTAATAACCACCCATAGCACAAGATGCCGTATAAAAAAACGCAACATACCATTACTGAATTGCAACGATAACACAATCATACTGGTCACCGTTGATAAACACCCCTTCGATAAAGGAGCTATGGAATTACAGCAAGATGGATACCTACCTCCGCTAGACGACTTAATGCTCGGAAGAGCGCGAGTCTATCCATCCATAGACGCGGGACGACACATTATAGTACTACCTGCAAAAGAGAAAAGAACAACATTATTGGACGAAGAAATCTTAAAGGAATGTTTCAGATCAACCCTCGACGTGATGACGGAATTACAACTACATACTGTTAGCATACGAGAGACACCCAGCCTCGACACGATACCATGGGATCGAGTCTTACAGACACTGCAAGCGATACTCTCCGAAAGGCCCGTCACCATCAGCATATGTCATGGACCAACCGTCACCCCTCCGGTAGAGGACCGTACAGCGATAATCCGCGAAAATCACGAATCTGCCGTCGGTGGACACAAGGGCGTCACGAAGACGTACCAGCGAATTAAACAAAGGTTTACATGGAACAAAATGAAAGGCGATATATTAAACTACATCAGGAATTGTCGAACGTGTCAATCTATGAAACTAGTCAGAAGGAAGACTCGACAACCAATGATATTGACCGACACACCTGGACGCGCCTTCGACAAAGTGGCTCTCGACATAGTAGGACCACTCAGAACCACTCCTAGCGGCAACTCATACGTTCTAACGATGCAAGATCTCCTCACAAAATACTCAGTATACGCACCACTACCAGACGCTAGAGGCGAAACCACGGCGAACGCCTTTATCCACTATTTTATCTGTCGTTTTGGATGCCCCCGAAGCATACTCACCGACCAAGGGACGAACTTTACCGGTGTACTCATGAAAAGCGTAACCAAAAAGTTCCGTATCCAACACTTCCGAACGACTGCTCACCATCCACAATCTAATGGGTCACTCGAAAGGTCGCACCTCGTTCTAATGGAATACCTGAAGTGCTTCGTCAATAAGGAAGAAGCATGGGACGACCTCATTGAGCGTGCCAGTTTTTCGTATAATACCTCAGTACACGAAGGTACCGGGTACACACCTCACGAATTGATCTTCGGACGTGTCGCCAGAGTTCCATCGGGACACAACCCCGAAAAAGATCCTGAAACATATCACTCCTACTTAACAAACCTGTTCGAAAAAATCTGTGATATACAGGAAGTCGCTAGAGCTAATCTCATTAGGGCTAAAGAGCGCTCCAAAAATTACTACGACAAACGCGTAAACCCGACGACTTTCAACGCAAACGATAACGTCTTTCTATTAAACGAGAGTAAAACAGATAAATTCGGAAAAGAATATCACGGCCCGTACCGCATTATCGAAATCCTCGACCACGAAAACGTGCGAATTCAAATTAATAAATCAACGCGAATAGTGCACGTCAATAGACTACGGAAAGCCCACTACGGCGAACCAGGATGACTACCTTTCTTCTGTTTCAGATTGGATTACTCAGTTATCTTCTCCATTTTCTGGTTCAGACCGGAACGTACTGTTCTACATTTTTCTCTTAAGCAGAATCAACATAGAGTTCACAATGGCCTCACTGATCGTCTTCCTAGCGTATCTGGCAACCCAGGACTGCAACGCCCTCGTAGGCTACGACTGCAACACGCCGTGCGACAACGGGACCACAATCTCGCTGCTCGATAACAACGCCTGTCGATTACACGGGAAGCTTCCAATCACCCGAGATGTGAGCGTGGAGATCCTCGCGAAGCCCAGACTCACCACAGCGGACGTACTAAGCTGCCGCATAGAGATAGACTACGTGATCAGCCACACGGACCACACCACGAGGGAATCTACAACACCTACCAGCAATAAACGACATTACTTATCTGTATCTGCTCCTGTATGCATGCACATACACGCACAAGGGAAACTGCAATTCGGGAACCAGACCCTTGACGGCCTTTCCGCCAACCGCGTGAATAGCCGCACTATTCCGCCGACCGAAACCGTCAGCGCCCACAACCTGCCATCAGACGACCTGAAAACAAAACGCGTCATAAACGTGTACTTGCACATAACGTTCAAACGGACCATTGTCAAGATCGACACGATGGAAACCAAGATATTCTTACCTAGTGGTGCTAGTTGCACATACATCGACCTTGAATGCACCGACGAAGAGGGCTTTCATAATTTCTGGTCCCCCTTTGTTCACGGAGGATGCACTCAACTACGGCATACCGTCTTGTATAGAGGAATTGCCAAAAGACTACAAATTACGGGACGTCCCACGGCATACGCCTTAACGGTAGAAAACACCAACCTGCTCGCGTTTGCTCGAGCGCGTCACGACGTCTGCAACGCCACTGTGATACAGACCGAAAACCCCCGACTAGTAATACGGGAAATCAACGACTCTTACGTAAAGAATCAACCATCCGTAAATAAGGTGCACCGATCTCACCACTCGTACTTTTCGTACAAGAGTAACACAAAGACAGACCTGAGCGTAGAAAATACCTACGAAGACCTTGTCATGAGGAAATGCCTCACGGAAGTAACAAAATTACACGCCTTGACCGCCATGGCTCACCAAGACCCTCCATCATTTGCGTACGCCGTCACAAAAACACCAGGATACTCAGCGCGCGTACGAGGGGAAGCTGTACAAGTATTTCGATGTACTCCTGTACCTGCACGGATCAGGGCCACGGAAAGCTGTTTCCAGGAGCTCCCAGTAATAATAGACGGGAAGCCCATGTACCTAAAGCCAAGAACACGCGTTATATCTGGCGAAGGCACAGAAATTGAATGCGATCCGCTTGCTACGGCAATGTACAAAATGAGAAACAAATGGTACGTATTCACTCCAGAGTTGAAAGTGTCTGCTATCGATCCTCAAGGCCTCCAATCAAGAACGCTACCATGGGGTCAACATATCGACGAGTTAAACGAGATTCACGAGCACTCGGACGTACAGAATCCAAGCACAGACGACTCTCCAGGACGACCAGACCACTCGAGCCCTGTATACATCGTGGAGGTCTCGGTAACAACAACAGTTATTGGTGGAATTATAATACTCACCTTATTTATCATCTTGAAAAGCCTAGCAAGAAAGTTAAGCTATCGAAACTCGAGCCTGAAAAATAAAAACATATTAACAAATGATGATATGTTAATGACTGATGATAGTGCCAACTCTCAAAAACCAACCAAACAGGAAACACCTGCCAAGACACTCAGCAATTCTCCATTATCGCGCCCAATGATAGATCACCGAATCCAGAAGGACATCTCTCATGAATCCACGGATACGATGACGATTCACCACTCTTCCAAGGAGAGGACTCCCGCCATATCTTCAGAGATCGCCAACCTGCGAGAAGCCTACTTGCACTTGGAACGAAAGATCAACCGTCTATCAACCGCACCGTAAGCCGAGTTCAACGAGCTCACCGTCGCATCATTTCACGCTGCTCCACTTTTAAGGAGGGGGGTGTCACGTCCAGCGCCTCCGCTTGACACCAGTCGCCGTCCGTTGACTCCATACGTCACCTGTTAAGTAGACATAGTAAGCGTTAAGCACCTATAAAATTCTTTTACTTTCCTTTTCTTTTTATATATACATATATATATATATAGTTATTATCAAAAATAGATTAAGCCGATAAATACCTTTTATTATGTTTCCGGCTAAAACATCCTTTTCCTTTTTTTTTCTTTTTCTTCCTTTTTTTTTCCTGTTTTATCCCCATCACTGGTTCTCCCCTATCACCTACCTAAAAATGAAGGAAAATAATTAATTAATTGTCCAATGAAAATTCTCACCTATTTTCCGGCCACCCGGTATATCACCTTCTGGTCCGCCTCCTCAGCACCTGAAAAAGAGAAGAGAAACGACCCACCAAGTCGGTCGAACATCTTAATTTTATTATAATTACCCATTTAGTTTTGTCACTCTAGTTGCAGTATCTGAAAAATAAAAAGGAAACATAATATTAAGTATGCGTCAATAGAATAACGTAAATTAAGTAATAGCGATAATATAAACCAATGTTCACTCCACCTCGTCGTCATCACTCTTACTAAACACAAACATACACGTACACATCACCATAGACACACGCATCGAGAATTAACCACCACCCGGTATAACAAAAATATAAAGTAAATCTATATAACAAGCTAAAATCACTCAAGGAAAGAGATCGTAACTGCGAATGAGCGGAAATACAACTCCCGATACATGTTCACCTTAATAAATTGACACCCGGTATATGAACTAACATTGTCATATTATCCAAACATTAGTATAAAATAGTGTTTAACAACCGACCGATTCATTTGGTTAAATTCCATAAGCTTCATATAATAAACTCCGATCGGTACTTTCGGGACACCCTGTATATGAACTTTCATTAATTATTAAAACTGAGCAAGCCAAGTAACTCGTATGTGCAATTGCAACTTCCTATGCACAGTCTAAATCACTTTTCTCAATATATCAAAAGTTGTCGCAACATCGAAAAGCACCCAATTTTTAACGATTTAAACATCACATAAAAAACCCGCCCAGTGACCTTAATTAATTATTTCCTGGCGCCTTGACTCATAAGGAACCAAAAAAGGTAGCAACTTATAGGGCTACAGCCCCGCCATAAAAAGTTAAGCGCACATTGTTATAGACCCATTTTGCTTCAGGAACACCTCATATTTTCAACTTTAATAATTTATTTATTTTAATCCGCACCTCCAATATATAATTATGCCTTCACTATTAAATGCAGTTTTATATCCCAAAGCCGAATTAATACCACAATAACGTACATGTCTAACGATTCTGTCACCCAAATATAATAACTTGTCAATTTTACTCATATTCCACCGCAGCGCAGTGATTTCATTAAATCCAAATTTTAACAATAATAAAAGATTCGATCAAACCCATCTTCTGCATAATAATTCCTTACCATGAACCCAATTTGGTTTGCCAATAAAAATCCGGTCAGCTATCATTTATAATTATTTCATATATCAACCATGGAGATAACTTGGTGCATGCACATATACATATATATATATATATATGCGACTCGCTGCAGATATCATAATCCACAGATGTTTTAAAGGCAAATTATAATGACCTGACAAGAACTCCTCGAGGCTCAGACAATATTTAAGTAATCAATTAAAACCAATAATAATTAAAATGAACCACTCATAATACATATATATATATATATATATTATAGTGAAAACAATATAAATATCCCATAAAGAGTTTAAAACGAATAAAGCTCTGGAAGATAACTAAAGTTAAATAGTCACACTCAATATATACAATTACTTAATTAACTCTTACTTATACAAGGTGTCTGAAATAACTTGAACGTGATAATATTCTCAAAACTTCGTTATCATTTTATTGAGGATGAATGATAATTACAATATACATATGCATAATAAACAAAATGACCATACCTATATATACGGTGGTACGATAATACACACATCATACACTACATAAACCAAGTATAAACGCATAATGAACACCCAGAAATAATTACATAGATACACGCTCCTTAACAAACACACCATAAAATTATATAACAATAGTCACTTAATATACCCGGTGATACAAAAATACGCGCGTTATAAACTTATCATCTACACAATGTTTAATCAGTATCTGACTATTATAGACATATTATCCACCCAGTAACACGCAAATACACACACTCTATAAATAATTTATATACATAGTGACCCATTAGTACGCACAAATAAAGCACTCTCAATAAACCTATTATAAACTTATTACAGGCATATTCGTATATTAACATACACATAATCAATGTATCATATACATGGTAACGCAATAGTTTCGGATCTTATAACTAATTCATACATATTCCAAGCGTATCACTTAAATTACACACTCAACCTCTCACAATATAAACTTGTCTTAAATTTATGCATTTATACACACTTACACACTCCTCATCCATCCATTGTAAATATATCACGGCATATTACATGTGCATTTATACCATTATTACATATATATAAATATATAAACCTTTACTACTAGTTATAATGATATACATACATACATATAGTTATATAATAGCGAGTTTAACGTCTGTAGACTAATTTAGATCTTGTAATCCACGAATAACATTATGCGACATCATAGATAATTGTTAATTAATA
Source organism: Anoplolepis gracilipes (assembly GCF_047496725.1). Taxonomy (NCBI): domain Eukaryota; kingdom Metazoa; phylum Arthropoda; class Insecta; order Hymenoptera; family Formicidae; genus Anoplolepis; species Anoplolepis gracilipes. Next base: position 13,366,189 of record NC_132977.1, on the reverse strand, counting down.
AGTTAATTAGCGTAATGCTCTCATATCTCTACAATTATTTAAGTACAACGCTATAATACAATGCGGCGATAAGTAATTAATCAGATAAGTTATCGTAACGCTAGTAATAATTGCGATATATCTAGAAATAACGATATAGATATTACATTATAATGCTAGTCCCGAAGGTTCTAGAACATTCAGGAACCGCCGGATCACGTGAAAATTTCGGACAAACACCGTGATAGCTTACTATTGCCCGGCGCGTGATACCCGTGACAAACAAGCATGACCAGGATCGGACCACGTTGCGCGCGCTATAATTCAGAAGGTGGGAGCCCTCAGCGACCACGGGTATATAAACGGGAGCACCGTGTGCTCAAAAATCAGAGTATTCAGTTCTCGCCTAGACAGTTCAGATCATTAGACAGTTCAGATCATATTTAGTATTCGGCTTTCGCCCGACAGTAAAATCTGTTGTACGGTTCGTTCCGACCATTCAGTTTTCGCATAATCAGTATTCGATCAGCAGTCAATACTCGATTCATACAGTACCCAGTAAATTCATTGTACGTACAGACAGTCATTTATACGATTTAATAATCGGTTATCCTTATAACATTCAATCATACATACGCTCTCGCAAGTTTTCGCGCAGTGTAATTAATATTATATCTTCGAATCAGTGGTTTCTAGTTCATTACGATATTATTCACACAAAATCATTAATTCAGAGAGACTTCGAGACTAGCATATCGCGAATACTATTAATTAGCCTTCAGTTCTTACGTTTACTGTCGTATAAATCTATTCTTGATTATTTGTATCCACTGTTACTATTATATTTCCTTTCTCTTTATCGATTTCCACGGCGCTCACAATACATATCGAATTCTATCTATCACTTTTAAGGATATTTTATCTAAATTTTCGTTTGCAGTGAATTACTTCTATCAACAATATAAGCGTATTATCTTTTCCTCTCCATGCAATTGTTAATGCCGCCTATCTATAATATCGTTTACGCGTCCGAAACTAGTCTGTGCGTGAAATCATAGTCGAAGGAAAGTTCTATTAACTAATGTTGTAATACTAATATTGTAGATCCACATTCTTGTGTACACCCGCGTTACAGTGTGCTTCCCAGTGGTTCCTGTAACACATAACAATTTAGTGAAGTGAGTACGTTGTCGTAATTATTAAGATATATTCGTGTAATCATTAATCATATTGTTTACGTGTAATTACTCGAAATATACATACTTGTGTCAGTTCGCGGCCCCTGTCCATTCCGGGCGTCGGTCATCTTTTCGGTGTCAATTCTTCTCGCCGTTAACCTCTCGCGTCTATACCTGTAAATATAAAGACAAGCTTTCTATTCTAATTTTAATATTGAAATTATCGGGCAAATTAGTGCTACTTATCTGACGAGGTCATCCTTCCTTCAAGCCTACTTCGGGCTCTCTCTTTCATCCTGCGGCGACGCGCGCCTCCTCCAGGGCGTTCTTGTATTCCCTATAGCTTCTTCCTATATATATTTTTTTTTTCTCTTTTCTTTCTTTCTTTTTTTTTCTTTTCTTTTCCCTTATCCGCTCACCAGTGGCAAGGTCCGCGACGTCCGCCTTGACATACCCAGAGCCTCAGATATCTGTAACTTATAATCGAAGAGATTAATATTTTATTCGGACGTCTTCATAGGGAATGTCATTAGACAGAGAGCGATAACCATTCTTACCTACACCGTAGGGCGCCTCCTCCAGGGCGACCTACATCCTTCCTACGTAGTGTGCCTCTTTCAGGGCGATTCTACGTCCCTTCTAGCAGTGCGCCTCATTCAGGGCGGCTCTGCCTTCATCCTTCGTAGTGCGCCTCCTTCAGAGCCGGACTACCCCTCTCTAGGTCGCACGCCTCTCTCAGGGCGAACGACTCTCTTCTCCGAGGAGCGCCTCTTTCAGGGCATTCCGCCTCCTAGCGTGCAGCGCGCCTCTGTCAGGGCGATCTGCCTCCTCTCAGTCCACGAACCGCGCCTCTGTCAGGGCGTCTCTCACAATTCCTCCGATCGCTCTTCTTGATCTAAAATATAGAATAAATATTAAATTAAAGTAAACTCATTAAGGCTCACCCTGTCCCCGCAACCCGTCAGATAAGGTCAAGTCAACTCGTTTACCAATTTACTTTAACGCATGTTTTTTTTTCTTCATTTTCTTTTTCTTTTTCCTTTTCATCACTCGCGTTACTATTACTAACCCCAGTCTATACCCCTCCGCGTATTCAACTATGGCGTCGATTATGATTTCGCTTACCTTCTTAGCTGCGTCATGGGTCGGTCACGTCGAGCAGGGCGTGCTCACCAATTGAAGCGCCTCATCCGGTCACTATACCAAGGCGGCTCCTACCTGCCGGTCCGAACAGCTGCGTCGCCACCAGGTAGTCAGAGCCCAGCATCCGTCGGGTATTTCACTTACCCTCCACCGGGAACCCATACATCGGAGTCATCAACCCCTGACCAGCTACACGACGCCGTCACTCCACCGGCATCCAGTAGCGGGGTCGTCGCTTCCTCACATAGGCCCTTACCGCCTATCGAATACCGTCCGTGGCCCGTGCCCCCGCCGTTGATAGACTTCGGGATTACGCAACCGAGGATCATTTCCTCCCAGGCTTTCTTCGGGCGAGTATGCATCCTGTCGTCCGCTGAAGCACCTATCAATTCGCCTCCTGATAACCGTCCGTGATTTAATTGTCTAATCGTCTTGAAAAATATAATATAACTGTACATATATGTTTATTATAAAATAATGATAAATACATAAAAATCAGTATACGTAAACAATCTGCATTCATTGTCTACTCACTTCACATCCTCCCTATTATCTATTACGTCCCGACCTCTAGTTTCCGGTGCACCGCTACGCTGATCGTGACAGGTTTACCGCTCGGCCACCGCGATCCGCGTACACCAACCATCGTAACCGCACCTCGCTCGCGAACGCAGAGGACGTAACAACTGGTGACAGCGGCGGGACGTAACAATACATATCGAATTCTATCTATCACTTTTAAAGATATTTTATCTAAATTTTCGTTTGCAGTGAATTACTTCTATCAACAATATAAGCGTATTATCTTTTCCTCTCCATGCAATTGTTAATGCCGCCTATCTATAATATCGTTTACGCGTCCGAAACTAGTCTGTGCGTGAAATCATAGTCGAAGGAAAGTTCTATTAACTAATGTTGTAATACTAATATTGTAGATCCACATTCTTGTGTACACCCGCGTTACAGTGTGCTTCCCAGTGGTTCCTGTAACACATAACAATTTAGTGAAGTGAGTACGTTGTCGTAATTATTAAGATATATTCGTGTAATCATTAATCATATTGTTTACGTGTAATTACTCGAAATATACATACTTGTGTCAGTTCGCGGCCCCTGTCCATTCCGGGCGTCGGTCATCTTTTCGGTGTCAATTCTTCTCGCCGTTAACCTCTCGCGTCTATACCTGTAAATATAAAGACAAGCTTTCTATTCTAATTTTAATATTGAAATTATCGGGCAAATTAGTGCTACTCATCTGACGAGGTCATCCTTCCTTCAAGCCTACTTCGGGCTCTCTCTTTCATCCTGCGGCGACGCGCGCCTCCTCCAGGGCGTTCTTGTATTCCCTATAGCTTCTTCCTATATATTTTTTTTTTTCTCTTTTCTTTCTTTCTTTTTTTTTTTTCTTTTCCCTTATCCGCTCACCAGTGGCAAGGTCCGCGACGTCCGCCTTGACATACCCAGAGCCTCAGATATCTGTAACTTATAATCGAAGAGATTAATATTTTATTCGGACGTCTTCATAGGGAATGTCATTAGACAGAGAGCGATAACCATTCTTACCTACACCGTAGGGCGCCTCCTCCAGGGCGACCTACATCCTTCCTACGTAGTGTGCCTCTTTCAGGGCGATTCTACGTCCCTTCTAGCAGTGCGCCTCATTCAGGGCGGCTCTGCCTTCATCCTTCGTAGTGCGCCTCCTTCAGAGCCGGACTACCCCTCGCTAGGTCGCACGCCTCTCTCAGGGCGAACGACTCTCTTCTCCGAGGAGCGCCTCTTTCAGGGCATTCCGCCTCCTAGCGTGCAGCGCGCCTCTGTCAGGGCGATCTGCCTCCTCTCAGTCCACGAACCGCGCCTCTGTCAGGGCGTCTCTCACAATTCCTCCGATCGCTCTTCTTGATCTAAAATATAGAATAAATATTAAATTAAAGTAAACTCATTAAGGCTCACCCTGTCCCCGCAACCCGTCAGATAAGGTCAAGTCAACTCGTTTACCAATTTACTTTAACGCGTATGTTTTTTTTTTCTTTTCATCACTCGCGTTACTATTACTAACCCCAGTCTATACCCCTCCGCGTATTCAACTATGGCGTCGATTATGATTTCGCTTACCTTCTTAGCTGCGTCATGGGTCGGTCACGTCGAGCAGGGCGTGCTCACCAATTGAAGCGCCTCATCCGGTCACTATACCAAGGCGGCTCCTACCTGACGGTCCGAACAGCTGCGTCGCCACCAGGTAGTCAGAGCCCAGCATCCGTCGGGTATTTCACTTACCCTCCACCGGGAACCCATACATCGGAGTCATCAACCCCTGATCAGCTACACGACGCCGTCACTCCACCGGCATCCAGTAGCGGGGTCGTCGCTTCCTCACATAGGCCCTTACCGCCTATCGAATACCGTCCGTGGCCCGTGCCCCCGCCGTTGATAGACTTCGGGATTACGCAACCGAGGATCATTTCCTCCCAGGCTTTCTTCGGGCGAGTATGCATCCTGTCGTCCGCTGAAGCACCTATCAATTCGCCTCCTGATAACCGTCCGTGATTTAATTGTCTAATCGTCTTGAAAAATATAATATAACTGTACATATATGTTTATTATAAAATAATGATAAATACATAAAAATCAGTATACGTAAACAATCTGCATTCATTGTCTACTCACTTCACATCCTCCCTATTATCTATTACGTCCCGACCTCTAGTTTCCGGTGCACCGCTACGCTGATCGTGACAGGTTTACCGCTCGGCCACCGCGATCCGCGTACACCAACCATCGTAACCGCACCTCGCTCGCGAACGCAGAGGACGTAACAACTGGTGACAGCGGCGGGACGTAACAACACCAAGTGCCAGCTGTCTCACGAAGCTTTATTAATCATCGCGATGTCAGCGACGCGCACCGTTGCACCCGTCATGGCAAGTATCACAGTCTAAAGTAAGTATCACTGAATATCTATACAAGATACAGAGCTTATAGCGTCTATGTTATTATTCACCATATTAGTTGATTCCTTCTTCAGGAGTACCGAGGACATCAACCACCGGAGAGGATCATTTATCTATCTACTCGTCAACAGTGTCGAGTACACAATGGTAAATATATAATTGATTATTTAATATAACATATCTCTGTCTAATTTTGTATGCGTTTACAGGTGTTTGCTATCGTCCACTGTTGTGACGCAGGGAGCATGCATCAGATGCACCAGAAGGCGCATCGACAATAACGGAGAATTGTCAACAACAGTATTATCCGGTTTTATTCAATTTGTACGTAATTACAACAATTTACGCAATACAATATTTCCAATGTATCTTCATAAATAACCCACGACTAACGGTTATTTACAGATCACTACTTTTCTGCCCAGCACCGGAGAGAATGACAAGATCATCGACTCATCAACGGTGACAGATTATGGCGTTATCACTACCGTAAGTATTCGTCTGTTAATTATTATTGTATATTGTTTGTTTAATGTTGAATTTACCACACACAATACACCGCCCTATATCCAATTTGATGCTTCTGTTCATTTCATTGTCCTGTATTCAATGAATGAAGCCGAACATAACCATCTCAGCTGTCATCGAAAGGGACCTTAACCTCGGAGGCTAAGTATCTCTTGTCAACCAATATTGTATGTACTAGTACATATTATTCCTAATTGATATCATATGTATTATATTAATACTAATAGTATTCTTCTTTATTTTTATTTACAGGTATCCAGCAAAATCATTGAAGGAATATACTCATCGTCAACAATTATTTCATCTACTTTATTGCAGAGGATTATTGTGTGAGGCTGGCCATTACAAGGAACAGGCATTTGCCAGAATTATGCTCCCAACCTATGACCCGTCACAACAAGAATGTACAACCTCAAGATACGTGTTACTCCTTAATCGTATATTTAGCCTCTGCTATTCGCTGTTATAATAATTAATATTGTCTTATTCTATTTCAGGAGATATAATGTACGATGGTTTTATTGTTACAAACAATCCGGCCTGCTTTTGCCACTAATTAAAGAAAGAGCGGTGAGTATTATTAATGATGTTATAGTATCTTAACTTATAATCATCTATTATTACATAACTGTTATATTAACTATAATCTAACACTGTTGTCTATAATTATTATCGTCTATTATTGTCGTGTGTTATACTAATGTCTTTTCCCACAATTTTCCAGGATATCAGCCCGTGAAGCCGGCGGAAGAGGAGGATGCACTAGAAGGAAGCCGCCGCCGCGATGAGCCAAACGTGCGATCATTGAGAAGGGCTCCGGGCGCCCGTCGGATCTACGTGCAGTTCCCTGAGAGAACGGACGAGACCGAGCACGCCCGATCATCCAGAAGGCAAGTCCCTCCGACGATTTTGATCGACGCGTCACCCACGGTCGGACGCTTTTGGCCGAGTCTGGAATCAGTCCTTCACTACATCCAGATTCTCCTCCCGCAGGGTGTTTAGCAGCTTCAGGCCGAAAATCATGCGGATGGTAGTGATAACAAAAGGTCATTAAAGACACGTAACACTACTCAATGAAAGTCAAAAGTGACAGGTTTTATAACCTCAACTCTGTGATTTTCTAGGTTACTATTGGCGTCGGAAAGAAACAACATTCAAGAATTTCAGACCGCAGCAAACGAAGAAAATATTTTATAAATAAATTTTAACTAATCTGTTTTTTATTTATATCCTCTAGTTAACAAAATGAAAGCACAAGGGCCATTGCACCGCGGCCAGGGCCATTGCATCTCGGCACACAATATACAAACTAACCACTTGTACACGTTTTCTTTATGTTACCCGTATCCTATCCCTCTCTTTTTATATTTTTACTAAGAGTTCACTATTTTATAAACAATAGTCCTATTTTTATCAAAACCTTTTAACAAATCATGCATTGTAGTTCATGTTTATTGTGGAAGGTCTGTGGTATAATAATATTGTATTCCGCCGCTATATAAATGTTTTCACCATTCACACTGCTTGTCCTCATGTATCGTTAGCCTTCATTGGCCCTCCATTTTAATAGTTCTGTTTAGCCGTCCGTATTTCGTTGGTCCTTAGTGTCACTGTATTCACTAGTATCACAAGTCTTATTGGTTCCCAAGGTAGATATTCAAAGATGGCGACGTATAAAATTGAACGCACGTCAATAACTGCCACTTCATCTTACTTCTTACATTCTCTGTCTTATGTTCAGTACATCCCATATTGTCACTAGATGTAACTGTTCTGTTCTCTGTTGCACCTTCAAGCACCCTGTCTCACATTCCCCTATGCTCACTCCTGATAAAAATCACCACACTATCTCACATACGGACCCCACGTCATTGAGAGCAGGAGATACGTCACCATGACGTCACCGTGGTGCTCGTTTATCAAATTAACACCAATTGAGCAATAAACAATTATCTTGCAGCAAAACACGCACTATTATTTATTTCTTGTGTCTATATTTCTCACTGGTGTCTATAGATTACCAAGTTAATGTCAATTAACAGCCCCTTACCGCAACGCAAGCGGTCGACGTGGACGTGACGTCATGCGTCATCCACATACGCGGCAACCACTTTTCCACGTAAAACACACAAAAGAGACACTTTCCGCGTACAACACCGCGTCACCTCGTTTTCTAATACTCTTCTGTAGTTGTAGAGTAATTTTTCTGAATGAAAGTCCATAATAGACCTCTTTTCTCTTAATTACGGCCCGCGTGGCCGCGGCGACACGTCATCATGAAGAAACAATTTTCGTTAATTTTATTTAATTAACTATCACTGCACTATTAAAAAGTATATATTTGCGAGCTATTTATTGCCGCGGACAACCTCAAACACAATTCAAAGCGCGAGATGCACTTATTATCGTCTCTAATAGGCCGTCTTGGCGGAGCGACTTCCGACACGTCTGCTCTTGACGCCAGACACCACCGAACTCCAACCTAACCTAACCTAACCTAACCTAACCTAACCTAACCTAACCTAACCTAACCTAACCTAACCTAACCTAACCTAACCTAACCTAACCTAACCTCCCGGGGGTAGTGTTGGACTCACCCGGCCTGTCGGCGCAAGCGCCCGGCCAGTCCTACCAACTAAACTCTCCCCCCCGTGGGCGGGTGTTGAGACCCGCCCACTGCAGGTAAGTCCTGCTGTTTTCTCCATGTGTCCGGGTTACGGGTACGCGTGAGCACTCTTCCGCGACCCGGACGGAGGCTAGGCTTGTGCAGCCGTCACGATGTTAGTGATTCTCGGTTGTAGTTTTCGGCATCGGCGTCCTGATCGGAAGGCACTCCCTCGGGGGTCGGGGAAGTGACGAGAAGGGGACCTGGGTTGGCATGGAGATCTTTTTCATCCGATCCATCCGTGTTTGGACTCATATGAGCGATAATGTAGATCATCGAGTCCTCTGGTTGTAGGTAAGGGCATAGATCCAAGAGGGTCCAAAAGATCCCAGCCTGGTCCCACCATTTCTCTAGGTTATTTTTAAGTCACACTAGTTACACTACGTTACTCTTTGTAGAGCATAACTACTGTTTGTACTTAGCTAATTAACAACTACTACTACTATTTGCGGAGCTATTAGGGGTAGCTGCCTCCTTGTACAACTGTCTTACGGTGCAATTAAAACCTCCCATCCTGTGTTTGCTAGGTAGACCTTTTTCTTTACACAGCGTACAACTGATTTCTTTGTCGCACATTTTAGCTACATGGTTGGCTTCACCACATTTGTAGCAACAACCTGTCCGATCAATCGATGCCTTGCACCCGCTACCTATATGGCCAAATTGCCAGCATCTGTAACACTGTATAGGTCGCTCGACGAGTTCAACGTTCGCAAAGGACCACCCTATCTTAATTTTGCCTATCCTAACTAATCTATCTCCTATATCGTACGGGCAATTTGCGTGTGCCGCAAATTTGCCACCTCTCGCTTGCCATACACCACTGACTCTTAGGTCATCCTTTGAGCATCCACCACTATTTGCCAATGCCGATGCAACGTCAACAGCACTAGTGGCTATGTCGAGGCCCGAAATCAGCAGTTCCGCACCAATCTGTGGTCTAGTGACCACCGCAGCTTCTCCAAGAACGCGCTTTATCTCCTCCTTGAGGCAGTCCGCCTTGTTCTTGTTATCCGTGCCAAGAACCTCGATAATAAATGCTCCACTAGCTGTATTCCTGGCGTTGGTCTTTTCTAGTCCAAGTTCCTGGATCTTTGGATCCTTACGTGCGCTACGCATTGCCTCGGCATATGACATCTTATTCGTGTCGACCCTAATAAGTACTGCAGCCTTATTGGCTAAGCGTACCTTCCTCTTGCGTTGTGACGATTTTTCGTGTTCGAACTTTTCCTGAGGATCATTTCCTTGAGGGCTGGCCAAAGTTTCCCTTCTTCCTAGAGGTTCTTTCCTTTCCAGAACTTTTTTCGGCGTCACCTTGGTAGTCCTCTTAGGTGTCATCCATTTCTCTTCCATCCTTTCCTTGCCTTCCTCTAGGGTAATTTCATTACCGTCTTCCTTGTTTCCGAGGGGCTGCTGCGTCAAATCCAGTACAATACCAGAATCCAGCTCCTGTTTCTTTTTTACAGGGACCTCCTCGTTAGCAGGAGTCGCTACTCTCTTCGGGGGTTCTCGTTGAAGACTCGAAACAACGTCCTTCAGGCCTTCAATTTCATTCTTCAGAGATTTAATCTCTTCCTCATGCTTATTTCTTGCATATTTCTGTTCTTCCATTATAGTCCCAATATACCCGGTAAGCTCAGCCACTTCGCTCTTAATGCCCAATACAACATCTTTGTTATTGCATCCGGCGGCGTTGGCTGTCTTAAATTCTTCTAGATTACGTAACTTTTCATTTAGGTCCTTATTTTCCTTGAGAAGAATCTCTCTCTCCTGGGATATCTTCTCGAGTTGGGCTCTGCGCTTCTTTTCTCTGATGGTAAGACTTTTCCCTTCCTCTTCGTACATATTTCCAAGTGTACTAAACATATCGATTGCTCCGTAACACCTGGCAAATATCTTCTTTTGGTCTTGAACGCCTATGTCCTTGCGCCTCTCCAAAAAGTCGTAAACCTCCTCTATCCATTTCTTACCTGCGAGTATCAGGACATCATAATGATAATCACCGAGATCCTCAAATGTCACAGTCTTAAGTTTCTTGCTGTTTCTGTCGAATTTGAGACCAATAAACTCGCCTTTTTCGGTCTCATCCTCACACAACACTTCAGTTTCTTCATCATCTGAAGGGATGTCCTCTACATAGTAGGAGAGAACTTCCTTGTAGGTTACCTTCGCCATTATGTCTTACAAATAAGTCAACTGGTCGATACAACTCAAACTCGTTCAAAGCCTTAAACCATACTAATAATTTAGGCACCTATCTAATTAATTATACTACATGCGCAATGACCGGTAAAAGAGGGAAGAAATATAAGGCCCTTGCACCTGGTGTGCGCCCCTAATGATCGTCTATGTCAATTGCGCACCACAAATGTTCAGTTTTCGTAAAAACGCGAAACTAACCATACCATGACCCTTATTTAGAGTTCCTGATCACAAGTATGCTGACGCGCATGCAAATTCCTTACCTCAAAATTACTGCGCATAGATAGTCGGATTCTGGATCCAGGGATAACTGGGGGAGTTCCATGGGACTCCAAAAATCCGACTGCGCATCCAAGGAAAGTCCCCCAGCGTTATTGCGCAACCTCTGAATTTTGCACCAATGGTATGCGGCTTCAAGGTCGCTACGCAATGGTGAACACTAACTTCTATCTAATTTCCTAATCCAAGTTCAAAGTCTCAAGATATTACGAAACATTATTTTCCCATCTAGTTACTTCTGAACGCACTCATGCTAGCTCGCCTTAACCGTTAGCGCATCGCGAACTTACTATCGCGACTGTCGAGGCGAGATATTTTGACCGCGACTATATCACTCACCCAAGATGGCCGACGGCGTTACGATCGCGTCGCTTCCACATGTCAATCGACATAATCCGTTATTTATTTCGAGTTAGAATGTTCTTGCGTATCGAGTCCATCAGGGCGACCTCCGGAAGTCATCCGCACCCGCGAGCGCCCGACAGCACCCGACAAAACACCAAGTGCCAGCTGTCTCACGAAGCTTTATTAATCATCGCGATGTCAGCGACGTGCACCGTTGCACCCGTCATGGCAAGTATCACAGTCTAAAGTAAGTATCACTGAATATCTATACAAGATACAGAGCTTATAGCGTCTATGTTATTATTCACCATATTAGTTGATTCCTTCTTCAGGAGTACCGAGGACATCAACCACCGGAGAGGATCATTTATCTATCTACTCGTCAACAGTGTCGAGTACACAATGGTAAATATATAATTGATTATTTAATATAACATATCTCTGTCTAATTTTGTATGCGTTTACAGGTGTTTGCTATCGTCCACTGTTGTGACGCAGGGAGCATGCATCAGATGCACCAGAAGGCGCATCGACAATAACGGAGAATTGTCAACAACAGTATTATCCGGTTTTATTCAATTTGTACGTAATTACAACAATTTACGCAATACAATATTTCCAATGTATCTTCATAAATAACCCACGACTAACGGTTATTTACAGATCACTACTTTTCTGCCCAGCACCGGAGAGAATGACAAGATCATCGACTCATCAACGGTGACAGATTATGGCGTTATCACTACCGTAAGTATTCGTCTGTTAATTATTATTGTATATTGTTTGTTTAATGTTGAATTTACCACACACAATACACCGCCCTATATCCAATTTGATGCTTCTGTTCATTTCATTGTCCTGTATTCAATGAATGAAGCCGAACATAACCATCTCAGCTGTCATCGAAAGGGACCTTAACCTCGGAGGCTAAGTATCTCTTGTCAACCAATATTGTATGTACTAGTACATATTATTCCTAATTGATATCATATGTATTATATTAATACTAATAGTATTCTTCTTTATTTTTATTTACAGGTATCCAGCAAAATCATTGAAGGAATATACTCATCGTCAACAATTATTTCATCTACTTTATTGCAGAGGATTATTGTGTGAGGCTGGCCATTACAAGGAACAGGCATTTGCCAGAATTATGCTCCCAACCTATGACCCGTCACAACAAGAATGTACAACCTCAAGATACGTGTTACTCCTTAATCGTATATTTAGCCTCTGCTATTCGCTGTTATAATAATTAATATTGTCTTATTCTATTTCAGGAGATATAATGTACGATGGTTTTATTGTTACAAACAATCCGGCCTGCTTTTGCCACTAATTAAAGAAAGAGCGGTGAGTATTATTAATGATGTTATAGTATCTTAACTTATAATCATCTATTATTACATAACTGTTATATTAACTATAATCTAACACTGTTGTCTATAATTATTATCGTCTATTATTGTCGTGTGTTATACTAATGTCTTTTCCCACAATTTTCCAGGATATCAGCCCGTGAAGCCGGCGGAAGAGGAGGATGCACTAGAAGGAAGCCGCCGCCGCGATGAGCCAAACGTGCGATCATTGAGAAGGGCTCCGGGCGCCCGTCGGATCTACGTGCAGTTCCCTGAGAGAACGGACGAGACCGAGCACGCCCGATCATCCAGAAGGCAAGTCCCTCCGACGATTTTGATCGACGCGTCACCCACGGTCGGACGCTTTTGGCCGAGTCTGGAATCAGTCCTTCACTACATCCAGATTCTCCTCCCGCAGGGTGTTTAGCAGCTTCAGGCCGAAAATCATGCGGATGGTAGTGATAACAAAAGGTCATTAAAGACACGTAACACTACTCAATGAAAGTCAAAAGTGACAGGTTTTATAACCTCAACTCTGTGATTTTCTAGGTTACTATTGGCGTCGGAAAGAAACAACATTCAAGAATTTCAGACCGCAGCAAACGAAGAAAATATTTTATAAATAAATTTTAACTAATCTGTTTTTTATTTATATCCTCTAGTTAACAAAATGAAAGCACAAGGGCCATTGCACCGCGGCCAGGGCCATTGCATCTCGGCACACAATATACAAACTAACCACTTGTACACGTTTTCTTTATGTTACCCGTATCCTATCCCTCTCTTTTTATATTTTTACTAAGAGTTCACTATTTTATAAACAATAGTCCTATTTTTATCAAAACCTTTTAACAAATCATGCATTGTAGTTCATGTTTATTGTGGAAGGTCTGTGGTATAATAATATTGTATTCCGCCGCTATATAAATGTTTTCACCATTCACACTGCTTGTCCTCATGTATCGTTAGCCTTCATTGGCCCTCCATTTTAATAGTTCTGTTTAGCCGTCCGTATTTCGTTGGTCCTTAGTGTCACTGTATTCACTAGTATCACAAGTCTTATTGGTTCCCAAGGTAGATATTCAAAGATGGCGACGTATAAAATTGAACGCACGTCAATAACTGCCACTTCATCTTACTTCTTACATTCTCTGTCTTATGTTCAGTACATCCCATATTGTCACTAGATGTAACTGTTCTGTTCTCTGTTGCACCTTCAAGCACCCTGTCTCACATTCCCCTATGCTCACTCCTGATAAAAATCACCACACTATCTCACATACGGACCCCACGTCATTGAGAGCAGGAGATACGTCACCATGACGTCACCGTGGTGCTCGTTTATCAAATTAACACCAATTGAGCAATAAACAATTATCTTGCAGCAAAACACGCACTATTATTTATTTCTTGTGTCTATATTTCTCACTGGTGTCTATAGATTACCAAGTTAATGTCAATTAACAGCCCCTTACCGCAACGCAAGCGGTCGACGTGGACGTGACGTCATGCGTCATCCACATACGCGGCAACCACTTTTCCACGTAAAACACACAAAAGAGACACTTTCCGCGTACAACACCGCGTCACCTCGTTTTCTAATACTCTTCTGTAGTTGTAGAGTAATTTTTCTGAATGAAAGTCCATAATAGACCTCTTTTCTCTTAATTACGGCCCGCGTGGCCGCGGCGACACGTCATCATGAAGAAACAATTTTCGTTAATTTTATTTAATTAACTATCACTGCACTATTAAAAAGTATATATTTGCGAGCTATTTATTGCCGCGGACAACCTCAAACACAATTCAAAGCGCGAGATGCACTTATTATCGTCTCTAATAGGCCGTCTTGGCGGAGCGACTTCCGACACGTCTGCTCTTGACGCCAGACACCACCGAACTCCAACCTAACCTAACCTAACCTAACCTAACCTAACCTAACCTAACCTAACCTCACTGGGACAACAGTACCGTCAACATCTAGTCGAGAGATGGGGGAGGCTCCCCAGGTCGAAAAAGAAGACCGCCTCGGTCTTGCTGAAGGCCACCCTCAGGCCAATCCGGCTTATGGCCCTCACGAGGCTTGCCACCTTTTTGTTAGCCCTGTTTAGGACTTCCCCCCAGTTGTTCTTCTCGGCTACCAGCAGGGTATCGTTGGCATATCCGATGACCCGGCAATCGAAGAGGAGAGCGGTATGGAGGACCCCGTCGTACCCGAGGTTCCACATCAGCGAGCCCAGCACCGAGCCTTGTGGGACCCCGCAGTACACGCGACGGGTGTGACCCTGGCCGTCTTGGTCTTTGTATTCGAGCCTACGGTGACCGAAGTAGGCCTGAATACCCCTCACGAGGTATTCGGGGACGCGGTGGGTGTTAAGCGCGTCCCCGATTGCCTTCCACGGGAGGGTGTTAAAGGCGTTGGACACGTCCAAAGCGACGGCCAACGCTACCCTCCCGCGTTCCACAGCTGACTCCGTGAGGGCCCTGACGCGCAGTACGGCGTTCACCGTAGACCTGCTTTCACGAAAGCCGTATTGTTCCTCGTGAAAGAAAGGGACCTCATCGCGCGCCAGATGCTGGACGAGTCGGCAAACGAGAATCCTCTCGTATATTTTGCCGACCTCGTCCAGCAGGCAAATTGGCCATTACGATGACGGGTCACCCTTCTTCTTATCGCCCTTGTGGAGAAGAACCAACTTGGCCCTTCCCCACGTTGGGGGGAATTCCTCCTCCGCGAAGCATCTATTGAAGATGCCTCGTAGCCACCCGGATAGGTTTGTCTCCTCCAAGACGAGCTTCCAAACGCGCCCTGGGATGCCGTCCGGGGCAGGGGCCTTGTTGTTCTTAACCCCTCGGACGGCATCCTTCAACTCCTCCTCGGTGATTTCGAGATCCCTGGACCAGGCCTCGGCTGCGCCGCTGTTCCAGTTGAGACCTCGAGGATCGGGTTTCGGCGGGAACAAGGTCCCGACTATTTGGTCCAGGGATTTCGAGAGGAGGGTTTCCGTCACGGGGGGCGCCCAATGACGAAGTTTATTTGTCACTATCTTATACGGGCGCCCCCATGGGTCGGCGTCTAGGGACGCGATCAATTCGTCCCACGATCTCGCCCTGGAAGAGCGAATGGTGACATTCAGCGCCACTCAAGCGGACCGGTAGTCGCTGAGTGCCTCGGCTTTCCAGGCTTCGTCACCACGGCGCTGGGCGCGTTTGTGGAGTCTTTTGGCCTCGACGAAGGAGCGGCGAAGAGAAGCGATCTCCTCCGTCCAGTACGCAGCCCGGCGCTAGTGGGGCCTGCTCTTGGGCATGGAGAAGTCGCACGTCTGTGTGATCGAGTCTACCAGGCGCGCGACATTTTCCACCAGGCTCCCCACTCTCTTCTCTGGCGGATGGTGTTGTTAAATGATGGCCTGGACGGCCGCCGTCAACCTATCCGGGTCTAACTTTTTTAGGTTCCATCGCGGCGGTGGCGCACCGCCGGTCGGACTCTCGGGCTAAAGGTGGTGCAACCGAACTCGATATATCGGTGGTCCGATAGAGTCTTTTGGTCGACCACCCCCCATGACCAATTTAGGCGTGCCGCGGAGGGGGTTATCATAGTAAAATCCACTATGGACGCCCCTTGCAGCAGCCGGTCGCACGTAGGCTCGTTGCCGGTGTTTAGTAGGCATAGCCCGAGAGCCCCCATCCAGTCCAGTAAAACCTCTCCCTTGGGGGTAGTGAGCCGGTCTTTCAGGCTTGCGCTCTGGCGTTAAAGTCACCGGCCACCACCACATTCTGGGGGAGAATGCTGCGTATGCAGTGCTCCAACTCCTCCAGGTGCAGTTCAAATTGGGAGAAGCCTTAATTAGGCGGTGCGTAACACGCCACTACCGCGATGGATCCCTATTTCACAGCCACATACCCCTTTCCTGACTTAAGTAAGGAGCAGGGGGGATTGTGGTTGTCCGTACCGCGTATGACCGCAACCGTGCCAGAGCCGTCCACCCTCCAATTAGGATAGTTTGAAGGGGATCGGTACGGCTCCGACACGATCGCCAGTCCTATACCACGCTCGGCGATAGTCTGCAGAAGTAAATATTGCGCCCGCCGAGCGTGGTTAATATTAGCCTGTAGTAATTTACAGGCCCTCATTGACGTCGGTAGAAAGAGCCACCGTCGTTTCAGACCCCGCACCACGTGGCCGTGGAAGGGGGGCTCCATCCTCGTTCGATGGCGCATTACCTACGGGCTCAATTGCGCCCGGGGTAAGGGTGTCTTCTTTTTCGTTACCTCGCTTAGGACCTAAGCGTGGCATCCTTTGAGGTTTGGGGGAGTCGGAGCAAAGCACTTTGCTTCCCGCACCATTCTCGTTTCCTTACCTGACCGAGTCCGTGCGCCGCTTGCGACACTCCGATGTGTCCATCGGCGCGAGCGCAGACTCGACTGGGACTGTTTGCTTTGCTTGTGGGATTTCTCCCACAACGACCTCCATCAGGGACGGACTTGGGTTCTCCTTATCGATTCCCTCCTTCACCTCTCCTGCCGACGGGGTGGGTTTTTTGGAGGAAGGAATCGATTTGGCCTTCTTCTTGTTGAGTTTTTTCGGGGGGTGGCAATTCAAGCCCCCCATCCTGTGCCCCGCGGGTGCCCCAAGGTCAGCACAGAGTGCGCAGTGCACTTTCGGTTCGGAGCAGGAATTGGCCTTGTGGCTTTCTTTGCCGCAGCGGAAGCACAGGTTGGCACAAGATCGGTCGTTGCCGCATTGCTGCTGCACATGCCCCTCCTCCATGCACTTAAAGCATCGGAGGGGGAGCCGCGGCAACAGCTCGATGGGTAGCTTGTACCACGATATCGGTACTTTTCCCATCTGTATCAGTTTGTTTGCCGCGTCTATTGGGCACTGCACCAACACCGTATTGAGGCCGGTGCGGGGAGCCTTTACGAACGCTCCCACTTTGACGTCCGAGAACCCGCATTTACCCTCCCCGGAGATTGCGGCAACAATCTCCGCCCAGGTAATGGAGTCCTCCAGTGTGACGTCCCGCCAAAAATTTCAAACTAAATTTTCAAAATATAAACGTACCGCTGGAGATATGAACACAAGGTATGAGATATACATATATATCTCAACTTGAACTTAATAAAATATTTAATCAAGCATAGTATTATATAGCTATTAAATTGGACATTGCTTACTTAGAAGTAATAACAAAATAATACTGACCTTATCAGAAAAAAATAAGAAAAAAATATTTGTAATCATTAAACTACTATATTAATTTTCCAAATAAAAGTTAAAATTCTCTTTGCTAGAATATATGGAAATAAAATATTACTGTAACATCAGAATCGTTGAAATTCAATTACGCGATTGTAACAGAAACACTTGCAAACCAATTATATTAGAGTTAAATCATACTAACAATCGCTTTATAAATCCTACATTTCATAAGTATAATAAAAAGAAAAAATAAAGAAAAAGAAATATTATTCAGTAAAGTACATTTTGGAAGGCATATGCATACTGGCATTGAGAACCATATATATACGCCAAATAAATTAATTTATTTAATAATATTATTAAGCTGCATTTGTATAACAACATGTAAATCTAAATGGAAGACTTTCTTTTAGTGTAATTGATGAAAAAGTAATATTCTAAAAACAATAACGCATGACACGTATTATACATATATGTCTATATATATATATATTCATATATATATATGTAAAGGAGAGTTAGTCTCCTACGCTAAAGTGAAACCATAAGGAATCACGATAGAAAGGAATTATAAATTGAAATAACAGTATTAAAATGCATCTTCCATATAGATACTATTATAAAAGCGGATAAGTTAAGATGAAATATGTGATACAACAAGAGAGAAAATTAAAGGAAATTTAAATATAAAAGCATAAATTAATAAGTGAAAAGAAAAGAAATATTAATAATGAGACATAATAACTTTGAGAACAAATAATAACTCTTGCCATAGTTAAATTAATAAGTCTCTCTTGCTGTAAAAAGAATTATAATATAAGAGTGCGAAATTATTATAATACAAAGAGCCTTTCATTCGCATGATGACGCAATAGGCGACGGCGAGAAAGACTTAGTGAAATCGAATATTATTCTTATCTCTTGACGCAGAGACCCGATGAAACCGAATATTATTCTTATCTATCGACGCAGAGACTCAGCTTGACTAAATATTATGTCAACGCAGAGACCAGTGAAATCGAATATTATGCCTATCTCTCGACGCAGCGACTCGACGAAACTAAATATTATAACAACGTGCCTTTTGATATTCACCGCTGAATATCAACTTAAGATTAAGAAGAGCTCACCGCTTCTGACGTCTTCGAAGGCGGAGAGTTCCCTCACCAAGAGCAAGAATCCATCTCCACCGGACGATTAAGCCAACCCGGGAAGTCTTGGATCCACCGGACGCCTAGAGAGAGGTGACCCGAAAGTGGGGACGGAGCGCAGAACGTCAGTCGAGCTTGCGGACGGAGTCAGTCTTTCACCACCAGTCATCTAAAACAGTCGCCAATGTTACGTCCCGCCGCTGTCACCAGTTGTTACGTCCTCTGCGTTCGCGAGCGAGGTGCGGTTACGATGGTTGGTGTACGCGGATCGCGGTGGCCGAGCGGTAAACCTGTCACGATCAGCGTAGCGGTGCACCGGAAACTAGAGGTCGGGACGTAATAGATAATAGGGAGGATGTGAAGTGAGTAGACAATGAATGCAGATTGTTTACGTATACTGATTTTTATGTATTTATCATTATTTTATAATAAACATATATGTACAGTTATATTATATTTTTCAAGACGATTAGACAATTAAATCACGGACGGTTATCAGGAGGCGAATTGATAGGTGCTTCAGCGGACGACAGGATGCATACTCGCCCGAAGAAAGCCTGGGAGGAAATGATCCTCGGTTGCGTAATCCCGAAGTCTATCAACGGCGGGGGCACGGGCCACGGACGGTATTCGATAGGCGGTAAGGGCCTATGTGAGGAAGCGACGACCCCGCTACTGGATGCCGGTGGAGTGACGGCGTCGTGTAGCTGGTCAGGGGTTGATGACTCCGATGTATGGGTTCCCGGTGGAGGGTAAGTGAAATACCCGACGGATGCTGGGCTCTGACTACCTGGTGGCGACGCAGCTGTTCGGACCGGCAGGTAGGAGCCGCCTTGGTATAGTGACCGGATGAGGCGCTTCAATTGGTGAGCACGCCCTGCTCGACGTGACCGACCCATGACGCAGCTAAGAAGGTAAGCGAAATCATAATCGACGCCATAGTTGAATACGCGGAGGGGTATAGACTGGGGTTAGTAATAGTAACGCGAGTGATGAAAAGGAAAAAGAAAAAGAAAAGTGAAGAAAAAAAAACATGCGTTAAAGTAAATTGGTAAACGAGTTGACTTGACCTTATCTGACGGGTTGCGGGGACAGGGTGAGCCTTAATGAGTTTACTTTAATTTAATATTTATTCTATATTTTAGATCAAGAAGAGCGATCGGAGGAATTGTGAGAGACGCCCTGACAGAGGCGCGGTTCGTGGACTGAGAGGAGGCAGATCGCCCTGACAGAGGCGCGCTGCACGCTAGGAGGCGGAATGCCCTGAAAGAGGCGCTCCTCGGAGAAGAGAGTCGTTCGCCCTGAGAGAGGCGTGCGACCTAGAGAGGGGTAGTCCGGCTCTGAAGGAGGCGCACTACGAAGGATGAAGGCAGAGCCGCCCTGAATGAGGCGCACTGCTAGAAGGGACGTAGAATCGCCCTGAAAGAGGCACACTACGTAGGAAGGATGTAGGTCGCCCTGGAGGAGGCGCCCTACGGTGTAGGTAAGAATGGTTATCGCTCTCTGTCTAATGACATTCCCTATGAAGACGTCCGAATAAAATATTAATCTCTTCGATTATAAGTTACAGATATCTGAGGCTCTGGGTATGTCAAGGCGGACGTCGCGGACCTTGCCACTGGTGAGCGGATAAGGGAAAAGAAAAGAAAAAAAAAGAAAGAAAGAAAAGAGAAAAAAAAAAATATATATAGGAAGAAGCTATAGGGAATACAAGAACGCCCTGGAGGAGGCGCGCGTCGCCGCAGGATGAAAGAGAGAGCCCGAAGTAGGCTTGAAGGAAGGATGACCTCGTCAGATAAGTAGCACTAATTTGCCCGATAATTTCAATATTAAAATTAGAATAGAAAGCTTGTCTTTATATTTACAGGTATAGACGCGAGAGGTTAACGGCGAGAAGAATTGACACCGAAAAGATGACCGACGCCCGGAATGGACAGGGGCCGCGAACTGACACAAGTATGTATATTTCGAGTAATTACACGTAAACAATATGATTAATGATTACACGAATATATCTTAATAATTACGACAACGTACTCACTTCACTAAATTGTTATGTGTTACAGGAACCACTGGGAAGCACACTGTAACGCGGGTGTACACAAGAATGTGGATCTACAATATTAGTATTACAACATTAGTTAATAGAACTTTCCTTCGACTATGATTTCACGCACAGACTAGTTTCGGACGCGTAAACGATATTATAGATAGGCGGCATTAACAATTGCATGGAGAGGAAAAGATAATACGCTTATATTGTTGATAGAAGTAATTCACTGCAAACGAAAATTTAGATAAAATATCCTTAAAAGTGATAGATAGAATTCGATATGTATTGTGAGCGCCGTGGAAATCGATAAAGAGAAAGGAAATATAATAGTAACAGTGGATACAAATAATCAAGAATAGATTTATACGACAGTAAACGTAAGAACTGAAGGCTAATTAATAGTATTCGCGATATGCTAGTCTCGAAGTCTCTCTGAATTAATGATTTTGTGTGAATAATATCGTAATGAACTAGAAACCACTGATTCGAAGATATAATATTAATTACACTGCGCGAAAACTTGCGAGAGCGTATGTATGATTGAATGTTATAAGGATAACCGATTATTAAATCGTATAAATGACTGTCTGTACGTACAATGAATTTACTGGGTACTGTATGAATCGAGTATTGACTGCTGATCGAATACTGATTATGCGAAAACTGAATGGTCGGAACGAACCGTACAACAGATTTTACTGTCGGGCGAAAGCCGAATACTAAATATGATCTGAACTGTCTAATGATCTGAACTGTCTAGGCGAGAACTGAATACTCTGATTTTTGAGCACACGGTGCTCCCGTTTATATACCCGTGGTCGCTGAGGGCTCCCACCTTCTGAATTATAGCGCGCGCAACGTGGTCCGATCCTGGTCATGCTTGTTTGTCACGGGTATCACGCGCCGGGCAATAGTAAGCTATCACGGTGTTTGTCCGAAATTTTCACGTGATCCGGCGGTTCCTGAATGTTCTAGAACCTTCGGGACTAGCATTATAATGTAATATCTATATCGTTATTTCTAGATATATCGCAATTATTACTAGCGTTACGATAACTTATCTGATTAATTACTTATCGCCGCATTGTATTATAGCGTTGTACTTAAATAATTGTAGAGATATGAGAGCATTACGCTAATTAACTTATTAATTAACAATTATCTATGATGTCGCATAATGTTATTCGTGGATTACAAGATCTAAATTAGTCTACAGACGTTAAACTCGCTATTATATAACTATATGTATGTATGTATATCATTATAACTAGTAGTAAAGGTTTATATATATATATATATGTAATAATGGTATAAATGCACATGTAATATGCCGTGATATATTTACAATGGATGGATGAGGAGTGTGTAAGTGTGTATAAATGCATAAATTTAAGACAAGTTTATATTGTGAGAGGTTGAGTGTGTAATTTAAGTGATACGCTTGGAATATGTATGAATTAGTTATAAGATCCGAAACTATTGCGTTACCATGTATATGATACATTGATTATGTGTATGTTAATATATGAATATGCCTGTAATAAGTTTATAATAGGTTTATTGAGAGTGCTTTATTTGTGCGTACTAATGGGTCACTATGTATATAAATTATTTATAGAGTGTGTGTATTTGCGTGTTACTGGGTGGATAATATGTCTATAATAGTCAGATACTGATTAAACATTGTGTAGATGATAAGTTTATAACGCGCGTATTTTTGTATCACCGGGTATATTAAGTGACTATTGTTATATAATTTTATGGTGTGTTTGTTAAGGAGCGTGTATCTATGTAATTATTTCTGGGTGTTCATTATGCGTTTATACTTGGTTTATGTAGTGTATGATGTGTGTATTATCGTACCACCGTATATATAGGTATGGTCATTTTGTTTATTATGCATATGTATATTGTAATTATCATTCATCCTCAATAAAATGATAACGAAGTTTTGAGAATATTATCACGTTCAAGTTATTTCAGACACCTTGTATAAGTAAGAGTTAATTAAGTAATTGTATATATTGAGTGTGACTATTTAACTTTAGTTATCTTCCAGAGCTTTATTCGTTTTAAACTCTTTATGGGATATTTATATTGTTTTCACTATAATATATATATATATATATATGTATTATGAGTGGTTCATTTTAATTATTATTGGTTTTAATTGATTACTTAAATATTGTCTGAGCCTCGAGGAGTTCTTGTCAGGTCATTATAATTTGCCTTTAAAACATCTGTGGATTATGATATCTGCAGCGAGTCGCATATATATATATATATATGTATATGTGCATGCACCAAGTTATCTCCATGGTTGATATATGAAATAATTATAAATGATAGCTGACCGGATTTTTATTGGCAAACCAGATTGGGTTCATGGTAAGGAATTATTATGCAGAAGATGGGTTTGATCGAATCTTTTATTATTGTTAAAATTTGGATTTAATGAAATCACTGCGCTGCGGTGGAATATGAGTAAAATTGACAAGTTATTATATTTGGGTGACAGAATCGTTAGACATGTACGTTATTGTGGTATTAATTCGGCTTTGGGATATAAAACTGCATTTAATAGTGAAGGCATAATTATATATTGGAGGTGCGGATTAAAATAAATAAATTATTAAAGTTGAAAATATGAGGTGTTCCTGAAGCAAAATGGGTCTATAACAATGTGCGCTTAACTTTTTATGGCGGGGCTGTAGCCCTATAAGTTGCTACCTTTTTTGGTTCCTTATGAGTCAAGGCGCCAGGAAATAATTAATTAAGGTCACTGGGCGGGTTTTTTATGTGATGTTTAAATCGTTAAAAATTGGGTGCTTTTCGATGTTGCGACAACTTTTGATATATTGAGAAAAGTGATTTAGACTGTGCATAGGAAGTTGCAATTGCACATACGAGTTACTTGGCTTGCTCAGTTTTAATAATTAATGAAAGTTCATATACAGGGTGTCCCGAAAGTACCGATCGGAGTTTATTATATGAAGCTTATGGAATTTAACCAAATGAATCGGTCGGTTGTTAAACACTATTTTATACTAATGTTTGGATAATATGACAATGTTAGTTCATATACCGGGTGTCAATTTATTAAGGTGAACATGTATCGGGAGTTGTATTTCCGCTCATTCGCAGTTACGATCTCTTTCCTTGAGTGATTTTAGCTTGTTATATAGATTTACTTTATATTTTTGTTATACCGGGTGGTGGTTAATTCTCGATGCGTGTGTCTATGGTGATGTGTACGTGTATGTTTGTGTTTAGTAAGAGTGATGACGACGAGGTGGAGTGAACATTGGTTTATATTATCGCTATTACTTAATTTACGTTATTCTATTGACGCATACTTAATATTATGTTTCCTTTTTATTTTTCAGATACTGCAACTAGAGTGACAAAACTAAATGGGTAATTATAATAAAATTAAGATGTTCGACCGACTTGGTGGGTCGTTTCTCTTCTCTTTTTCAGGTGCTGAGGAGGCGGACCAGAAGGTGATATACCGGGTGGCCGGAAAATAGGTGAGAATTTTCATTGGACAATTAATTAATTATTTTCCTTCATTTTTAGGTAGGTGATAGGGGAGAACCAGTGATGGGGATAAAACAGGAAAAAAAAAGGAAGAAAAAGAAAAAAAAAAGGAAAAGGATGTTTTAGCCGGAAACATAATAAAAGGTATTTATCGGCTTAATCTATTTTTGATAATAACTATATATATATATATGTATATATAAAAAGAAAAGGAAAGTAAAAGAATTTTATAGGTGCTTAACGCTTACTATGTCTACTTAACAGGTGACGTATGGAGTCAACGGACGGCGACTGGTGTCAAGCGGAGGCGCTGGACGTGACACCCCCCTCCTTAAAAGTGGAGCAGCGTGAAATGATGCGACGGTGAGCTCGTTGAACTCGGCTTACGGTGCGGTTGATAGACGGTTGATCTTTCGTTCCAAGTGCAAGTAGGCTTCTCGCAGGTTGGCGATCTCTGAAGATATGGCGGGAGTCCTCTCCTTGGAAGAGTGGTGAATCGTCATCGTATCCGTGGATTCATGAGAGATGTCCTTCTGGATTCGGTGATCTATCATTGGGCGCGATAATGGAGAATTGCTGAGTGTCTTGGCAGGTGTTTCCTGTTTGGTTGGTTTTTGAGAGTTGGCACTATCATCAGTCATTAACATATCATCATTTGTTAATATGTTTTTATTTTTCAGGCTCGAGTTTCGATAGCTTAACTTTCTTGCTAGGCTTTTCAAGATGATAAATAAGGTGAGTATTATAATTCCACCAATAACTGTTGTTGTTACCGAGACCTCCACGATGTATACAGGGCTCGAGTGGTCTGGTCGTCCTGGAGAGTCGTCTGTGCTTGGATTCTGTACGTCCGAGTGCTCGTGAATCTCGTTTAACTCGTCGATATGTTGACCCCATGGTAGCGTTCTTGATTGGAGGCCTTGAGGATCGATAGCAGACACTTTCAACTCTGGAGTGAATACGTACCATTTGTTTCTCATTTTGTACATTGCCGTAGCAAGCGGATCGCATTCAATTTCTGTGCCTTCGCCAGATATAACGCGTGTTCTTGGCTTTAGGTACATGGGCTTCCCGTCTATTATTACTGGGAGCTCCTGGAAACAGCTTTCCGTGGCCCTGATCCGTGCAGGTACAGGAGTACATCGAAATACTTGTACAGCTTCCCCTCGTACGCGCGCTGAGTATCCTGGTGTTTTTGTGACGGCGTACGCAAATGATGGAGGGTCTTGGTGAGCCATGGCGGTCAAGGCGTGTAATTTTGTTACTTCCGTGAGGCATTTCCTCATGACAAGGTCTTCGTAGGTATTTTCTACGCTCAGGTCTGTCTTTGTGTTACTCTTGTACGAAAAGTACGAGTGGTGAGATCGGTGCACCTTATTTACGGATGGTTGATTCTTTACGTAAGAGTCGTTGATTTCCCGTATTACTAGTCGGGGGTTTTCGGTCTGTATCACAGTGGCGTTGCAGACGTCGTGACGCGCTCGAGCAAACGCGAGCAGGTTGGTGTTTTCTACCGTTAAGGCGTATGCCGTGGGACGTCCCGTAATTTGTAGTCTTTTGGCAATTCCTCTATACAAGACGGTATGCCGTAGTTGAGTGCATCCTCCGTGAACAAAGGGGGACCAGAAATTATGAAAGCCCTCTTCGTCGGTGCATTCAAGGTCGATGTATGTGCAACTAGCACCACTAGGTAAGAATATCTTGGTTTCCATCGTGTCGATCTTGACAATGGTCCGTTTGAACGTTATGTGCAAGTACACGTTTATGACGCGTTTTGTTTTCAGGTCGTCTGATGGCAGGTTGTGGGCGCTGACGGTTTCGGTCGGCGGAATAGTGCGGCTATTCACGCGGTTGGCGGAAAGGCCGTCAAGGGTCTGGTTCCCGAATTGCAGTTTCCCTTGTGCGTGTATGTGCATGCATACAGGAGCAGATACAGATAAGTAATGTCGTTTATTGCTGGTAGGTGTTGTAGATTCCCTCGTGGTGTGGTCCGTGTGGCTGATCACGTAGTCTATCTCTATGCGGCAGCTTAGTACGTCCGCTGTGGTGAGTCTGGGCTTCGCGAGGATCTCCACGCTCACATCTCGGGTGATTGGAAGCTTCCCGTGTAATCGACAGGCGTTGTTATCGAGCAGCGAGATTGTGGTCCCGTTGTCGCACGGCGTGTTGCAGTCGTAGCCTACGAGGGCGTTGCAGTCCTGGGTTGCCAGATACGCTAGGAAGACGATCAGTGAGGCCATTGTGAACTCTATGTTGATTCTGCTTAAGAGAAAAATGTAGAACAGTACGTTCCGGTCTGAACCAGAAAATGGAGAAGATAACTGAGTAATCCAATCTGAAACAGAAGAAAGGTAGTCATCCTGGTTCGCCGTAGTGGGCTTTCCGTAGTCTATTGACGTGCACTATTCGCGTTGATTTATTAATTTGAATTCGCACGTTTTCGTGGTCGAGGATTTCGATAATGCGGTACGGGCCGTGATATTCTTTTCCGAATTTATCTGTTTTACTCTCGTTTAATAGAAAGACGTTATCGTTTGCGTTGAAAGTCGTCGGGTTTACGCGTTTGTCGTAGTAATTTTTGGAGCGCTCTTTAGCCCTAATGAGATTAGCTCTAGCGACTTCCTGTATATCACAGATTTTTTCGAACAGGTTTGTTAAGTAGGAGTGATATGTTTCAGGATCTTTTTCGGGGTTGTGTCCCGATGGAACTCTGGCGACACGTCCGAAGATCAATTCGTGAGGTGTGTACCCGGTACCTTCGTGTACTGAGGTATTATACGAAAAACTGGCACGCTCAATGAGGTCGTCCCATGCTTCTTCCTTATTGACGAAGCACTTCAGGTATTCCATTAGAACGAGGTGCGACCTTTCGAGTGACCCATTAGATTGTGGATGGTGAGCAGTCGTTCGGAAGTGTTGGATACGGAACTTTTTGGTTACGCTTTTCATGAGTACACCGGTAAAGTTCGTCCCTTGGTCGGTGAGTATGCTTCGGGGGCATCCAAAACGACAGATAAAATAGTGGATAAAGGCGTTCGCCGTGGTTTCGCCTCTAGCGTCTGGTAGTGGTGCGTATACTGAGTATTTTGTGAGGAGATCTTGCATCGTTAGAACGTATGAGTTGCCGCTAGGAGTGGTTCTGAGTGGTCCTACTATGTCGAGAGCCACTTTGTCGAAGGCGCGTCCAGGTGTGTCGGTCAATATCATTGGTTGTCGAGTCTTCCTTCTGACTAGTTTCATAGATTGACACGTTCGACAATTCCTGATGTAGTTTAATATATCGCCTTTCATTTTGTTCCATGTAAACCTTTGTTTAATTCGCTGGTACGTCTTCGTGACGCCCTTGTGTCCACCGACGGCAGATTCGTGATTTTCGCGGATTATCGCTGTACGGTCCTCTACCGGAGGGGTGACGGTTGGTCCATGACATATGCTGATGGTGACGGGCCTTTCGGAGAGTATCGCTTGCAGTGTCTGTAAGACTCGATCCCATGGTATCGTGTCGAGGCTGGGTGTCTCTCGTATGCTAACAGTATGTAGTTGTAATTCCGTCATCACGTCGAGGGTTGATCTGAAACATTCCTTTAAGATTTCTTCGTCCAATAATGTTGTTCTTTTCTCTTTTGCAGGTAGTACTATAATGTGTCGTCCCGCGTCTATGGATGGATAGACTCGCGCTCTTCCGAGCATTAAGTCGTCTAGCGGAGGTAGGTATCCATCTTGCTGTAATTCCATAGCTCCTTTATCGAAGGGGTGTTTATCAACGGTGACCAGTATGATTGTGTTATCGTTGCAATTCAGTAATGGTATGTTGCGTTTTTTTATACGGCATCTTGTGCTATGGGTGGTTATTAATTCTGGTCTCATTTGCAGAGTTTCTTCTTCGGGAAGAATTTCCAAGGTATCGAATTCCTTATCGCTGTTGTCGTCAACAGTGGTTTCGTCCGGCGGTTCTGTCACGGGGTCGGGTGGAGGTTCTGGGGGTATAGAAGGTAAGTGTGATATTGTTTTTCCTCGTGACTGAAATTGCGCTACGTTATCGACGCGTTCATTGTTCGTCTGTTCGTCAAGGAGGTCCAAGAGTCCTTTCGTAATTAACGGTGGTGATTGTTGGTTATTCGTGAAACGTGGGGAAGGTGAAGGATGGGAAGACGTGGGGGGAGGTGGACCGGATGATAGAGGTTTACTGTCGAATATTTCCTCAGAAGAGTCGGAAGCTACAACATACGGCCGTGAGGTGATTATTTCACTCTCGACCGTAGACCTTCTGGTAGGTACTTTCCGACGCCTTTCATCATCAGAACTGTCATCGTCAGTGCTTGTAATTAGGTCTCGTACTTTCTGAGGGAGACGTATGCGTTTTTTTTCGATCGGGAGAATGGAAACAGTAGCGGTTATAGGATTTCTGGACAGGGCATCGGCATTTTTGTTCGTGACACCTGTCTTGTATGCGACTGTATATTCGTATTCTTCGAGTTTCAGGCGCCATCGCATAAGGCGAGAGGTCGGGTCCTTCACTCGGTTTAACCAGGCGAGCGGTTGGTGATCCGTCACGAGCGTAAACTTGCGCCCGTAGAGGTAAGGTCTGAAGTGTCCGACGCAATAAATTATGGCTAGCAGCTCTTTCTCTGTTGTCGAGTAGTTCCTTTCGGCTGAATTGAGTACTCTGGACGTATACGCGATTGGCAAGTCTTGGCCGATTGTTCCTTGGCTTAGGACTCCAGCGATAGCGTAGTCAGATGCGTCCGTGGTGAGCAGGAATTCTCGCGTGAAATCCGGGAATTGCAGTACCGGTTCTTCGCAGAGTCGTCTTCGAAGAGTCTCAAAAGCGTGTTGTGTATTTTCGTTCCATGAGAAGGTACTGTTTTTCTTCAGGAGGTCCGACATTGGTTTAGCTATTCCTGAAAAATCGGGGATGAAGCGGCGGTAGTAGCCTGATAAGCCTAGAAATTGTCGTACGTTTTTCAGACTCCTTGGAACTGGAAAGTCTTTAACAGCTGAGACTTTCTGGGGGTCAGGGCGTACGCCAGTATCTGTAATTACGTGCCCGAGATAGACGACTTCATGTCGCAAAAACTCACATTTATCTGGTTGTAAAGTGAGATTGGCGGTTTTTAAACGTTTCATTAATTTATTCATTTTAATGTCATGTTCCCGTAACGAGCTTGCGTATATCACTATGTCGTCCATGTACACCAAAAGTTCTATACCTTGCAGTCCGGTCAATATTTGGTCCATTAATCGTTGGAAAGTGGCCGGTGCGTTTCTGAGTCCGAATGGCATCCTGGAGAATTGGTAATGGCCATGTGGTGTAGAGAAAGCTGTTTTGTGCGCATCCTTGGGATCCATTGGGATTTGATGGAACCCACTGGCGAGGTCGAGGACGGAGAAATATTTTGCACTGCCCAACTGGTCGAGGATATCGCTGATATTTGGCAGAGGGTAGGCGTCTCCTAGCGTTTTTTCGTTGAGCCTTCTGTAATCGATGACCATTCGCCATCTCTTGTTTCCAGTTGAGTCCGGTTTCTTCGGAACGATCCAGACGGGGGAACTGTACGGTGAAGTGGATGGTGTCACTATATTTTTCTGAAGGAGCTCGTTGACCTGTTTATTTATTTCTTCTCGATGTATTGGCGGAAATCTATACTGCTTCGTGTGTATAGGTATCTCGTCCGAAGTGATTATTTTATGGGTGATTGTTGAAGTTTGGTCCAGATATTCTCCTGGTACGTAGAATCTGTCATTGTGTCGTTTTATTAGTTCAAAAATATTCTCTTTTTCTAGGTCGTTAAGATGATCGAGGCGCAAGAGTCGTATTATTTGAGTAATTCTGTCCGGTGTAGAGTCTTCCTTATGATTGTGTTCGCGCTGGGTGAGTATCTCGGGTGAGTTCCTTAAGTTTTTCCAATGTATCTTCTCGTTTACCATATTAACTATTTGCATTTTGTGTATGTCGTTGTATTTCGCAAGATTAGATGCACGCTGATCGATGAGAGTGAAATGATGTATATTATTATTTGTTTCAGGTTGCTTATTTGTAGCTACGCACAAAGGGGGTGAGTCATCCGCTTTTGCGGGGTTTAGAGGAAAGTAAGGAAGAGCAATTATAGAAGATTGACCGCCTGGGCCGAGACCAGAGGAAGGGGTTCGCACCGACGCGAGAGCGGCATCGTCGTTCGCCGGCGGAGATAAGGATCCCCTTTCTGTGTAAGTAATGTGAGAATGATTTGTGATAATAGTATTAGAATCAAGGGACGTGTGCGTAGAAACGATTGTAGCTTGAAGTGTTGCATTTTTTGTAGGAAGGGATGGGGGATAATCGGGAGAGGTATTGGGATGTCGACCTAGGTCGACGCCGCACCTTGGTGCGACAAGGGGAAGGCAGTGCTCCTGCCCGTAGAGATGATAGTCGGGATCGACGTTTTGTGTTGGTGTATTAAGAAGAGGAAGAGAGGGGGTAAATGTATTTTGGTTTTGTAGCGTATTTTGTTTGTTAAATGATGAGTTTGATTGTTTGTTGTTTTCAATGTGTATCTTGGTCTTTGTGTTATTGTGTAGTTTGTTTGGTTGTTTATTTTTGCATGTAGTAAAATTATCTTGACTCGTTGCAGGTGCAGTGCGTGCTTCTTGGGTGCGAAGGCTTTTGCTCGCTTGAATTTTGACGGGACTATTGCCCGATGGGCTAGAGGGTTGCCTCAGAGGCTCCCTGGAAGGGGGGTCCTGTGATATTTTTGTTACTTCTGTTAGCGTAACGGTAGGTATTATAATTTCTACTTCTTCGTCTAATGTATTCGTGATGCCGATATATGCCTTGTCGTTGATACACGTGACAAGTGCATCTCCGGCGAAGACCGCGTCGCGGGCGCGTATCGGGGCGAGATAACCCGTTTTAATTTCCGGATTAGCTATGCGGACCGTGATTCCCAGCTTCATACGTGAGGGTATGACAATGGACTCCTTGTCCTTGAATGGAAACGCGCAGTCGCGCCACGTGATTAACTTATTACCGTAATTAATGCACGCGTTATGTTCAGTGAAGAACGACGAACCTAATATGCCCTGTGTGATTATAGGGAATTCGTCGGCTACCACGTGGAAAACTACTGGGGTTTCCGAAACGTATGCTATGGCGGATCCCAGAGTGGTGACAACATTTTCGGTGATACCCGTTAATTGGATAGTCTCCTTGTTGTTGATTTGAATATCGGATTTAATGCAACCTTTCTTTATTATATTAGGCTGTGCTCCTGTATCGAGCATGAAGGCTGTTGGTCCTCGGAAAGACGGTGATGCGAGCTCGACGGCCGGTACGTTTCCGTCGTCTCCTCGGAGGACGTGAAGGGATCTGGTTTCCCTTCCATGCAGAGGGTGGAGCGGATTTGGAAAGGGCCTCGGGACGCTCCGTTGACCGAGACCTCTGTTCGGTTTCCCGAATTTCGCGGAGGTGGATTATTCATATTACTATTAGCGAGCGTATTATGAGAGTTATTGGAATAATTATTATTATTATTGTTATTGTACTTTTCGCGATACTGTCGTTTACGGCACTCGTGTATGAGGTGTCCGATCTTTTGGCAGTACCCGCAAATTTTTCGTTCGTGTGCATTCCCGGGACCGGGCGGCGTATTCGCTACCGCAGTCTGATCGCGTTGGAGAATTTGCGTCACGGGGGCCGGTGCAGCGTTACTATTGTGATTATTGTTACCGTTCGCGTTTCGAGTGCTCTTGTATCTTATCTCCTCTCTTTCTAGGCGTTTATTAATTGTGACCACTTTAGAGCAGGCGTCGGGGAGGCTACTATATCCTTCAGCGCGAAGTTCTATTCTATATTCGCGTGGAAGTCCTTCGTAAAACGCTTCTAACGCGAAACCTTCTATTCCGGCAATCTCATTTTCGGATAACGGTCTACCGAGTTGGACTTGATCTCCTTCAATTATGGCCGTTTTCAGATCCTTAACACGCCCGATGTAGTCAAGTATGTGCTCGTTCGGCTTTTTGTATGCCATGCTTAATTGTCCGCGATAATAGTTCGAGCTTCTAGCGGGACCGAAAGTTCGCCTGAGGCAGTCGAGAAATTTTTCCACGGTCGGGTGGATTTCATCCTCTACGGCTAAATATGCGTGGTGCGTTAATTTATTTCGTAGCATACGGACAAATAATGCTTCGTCTACCAACGGTACCGATTCTTTTGCCCTTTTGCATGCCCTAGCGAATTGTAGCACGGGGATGTTATGCCCGTCGTATTTCGGCACCAGTTCGAGAGCGTCGCGCAGATATGATTTCGGATATCCCATAGGATAATGAGAACCGTCGATTCCGGCGGCTGAGGTCGTGGGCTTGATATCGTTATACGAGGCGTTCGACATGTTAAACGATGGAGGCGCGTTATTTGTTACGTCCGCTGGGCTCGAGGCCTGCAAACCGGGTAGATTTTTAGCGAACGCGCGCATCATGTTTTCCAACATTTCAGTTCGGATTTTTAATTCTCTTTCTTTTTCGCGTAGATCTCTAAAAGCTTCCTCATGGTTTTCGCGTTCTATGTTTCCCGAGAGATCATCGGATTGAGCCATATTTAAAGGTAAGTATTTATTATCGATGGTATAGCAGGACTCGCGGTTGCGAACGATTGTGCGTATATAATTTCTTTTTGTTGCGGGTATGCGAAAGCGGAATCGCGTACAATCACCAGTTATCACGATTATGAACAGGTAATTATCACCTAAGAGGTTAGTGGTTAAATTAGTTTGGATACATATAACATGGATACATATATTTTACGAAGAATTTTGAAGTAGTATTAAGGTATAAGGATTGATGGACAACGACCGATTTGTTTATTTATTGAGGTTTGAAAAGACTTTAATTGTAACTTTACTTTTAATTTCCTTCGAGACTAGTAAAAGAAATAATTCGCGATGATGATTTTAAGAAAGAAAGATTTTCTTGAGAAAATGTACTCGTTTTCGATAACGAAGAATAGTAACTTTTATTTTTGCACTGATTTTTAGCGGTAATATCCCACCGCTGTCACCAGTTGTTACGTCCCGCCGCTGTCACCAGTTGTTACGTCCTCTGCGTTCGCGAGCGAGGTGCGGTTACGATGGTTGGTGTACGCGGATCGCGGTGGCCGAGCGGTAAACCTGTCACGATCAGCGTAGCGGTGCACCGGAAACTAGAGGTCGGGACGTAATAGATAATAGGGAGGATGTGAAGTGAGTAGACAATGAATGCAGATTGTTTACGTATACTGATTTTTATGTATTTATCATTATTTTATAATAAACATATATGTACAGTTATATTATATTTTTCAAGACGATTAGACAATTAAATCACGGACGGTTATCAGGAGGCGAATTGATAGGTGCTTCAGCGGACGACAGGATGCATACTCGCCCGAAGAAAGCCTGGGAGGAAATGATCCTCGGTTGCGTAATCCCGAAGTCTATCAACGGCGGGGGCACGGGCCACGGACGGTATTCGATAGGCGGTAAGGGCCTATGTGAGGAAGCGACGACCCCGCTACTGGATGCCGGTGGAGTGACGGCGTCGTGTAGCTGGTCAGGGGTTGATGACTCCGATGTATGGGTTCCCGGTGGAGGGTAAGTGAAATACCCGACGGATGCTGGGCTCTGACTACCTGGTGGCGACGCAGCTGTTCGGACCGGCAGGTAGGAGCCGCCTTGGTATAGTGACCGGATGAGGCGCTTCAATTGGTGAGCACGCCCTGCTCGACGTGACCGACCCATGACGCAGCTAAGAAGGTAAGCGAAATCATAATCGACGCCATAGTTGAATACGCGGAGGGGTATAGACTGGGGTTAGTAATAGTAACGCGAGTGATGAAAAGGAAAAAGAAAAAGAAAAGTGAAGAAAAAAAAACATGCGTTAAAGTAAATTGGTAAACGAGTTGACTTGACCTTATCTGACGGGTTGCGGGGACAGGGTGAGCCTTAATGAGTTTACTTTAATTTAATATTTATTCTATATTTTAGATCAAGAAGAGCGATCGGAGGAATTGTGAGAGACGCCCTGACAGAGGCGCGGTTCGTGGACTGAGAGGAGGCAGATCGCCCTGACAGAGGCGCGCTGCACGCTAGGAGGCGGAATGCCCTGAAAGAGGCGCTCCTCGGAGAAGAGAGTCGTTCGCCCTGAGAGAGGCGTGCGACCTAGAGAGGGGTAGTCCGGCTCTGAAGGAGGCGCACTACGAAGGATGAAGGCAGAGCCGCCCTGAATGAGGCGCACTGCTAGAAGGGACGTAGAATCGCCCTGAAAGAGGCACACTACGTAGGAAGGATGTAGGTCGCCCTGGAGGAGGCGCCCTACGGTGTAGGTAAGAATGGTTATCGCTCTCTGTCTAATGACATTCCCTATGAAGACGTCCGAATAAAATATTAATCTCTTCGATTATAAGTTACAGATATCTGAGGCTCTGGGTATGTCAAGGCGGACGTCGCGGACCTTGCCACTGGTGAGCGGATAAGGGAAAAGAAAAGAAAAAAAAAGAAAGAAAGAAAAGAGAAAAAAAAAAATATATATAGGAAGAAGCTATAGGGAATACAAGAACGCCCTGGAGGAGGCGCGCGTCGCCGCAGGATGAAAGAGAGAGCCCGAAGTAGGCTTGAAGGAAGGATGACCTCGTCAGATAAGTAGCACTAATTTGCCCGATAATTTCAATATTAAAATTAGAATAGAAAGCTTGTCTTTATATTTACAGGTATAGACGCGAGAGGTTAACGGCGAGAAGAATTGACACCGAAAAGATGACCGACGCCCGGAATGGACAGGGGCCGCGAACTGACACAAGTATGTATATTTCGAGTAATTACACGTAAACAATATGATTAATGATTACACGAATATATCTTAATAATTACGACAACGTACTCACTTCACTAAATTGTTATGTGTTACAGGAACCACTGGGAAGCACACTGTAACGCGGGTGTACACAAGAATGTGGATCTACAATATTAGTATTACAACATTAGTTAATAGAACTTTCCTTCGACTATGATTTCACGCACAGACTAGTTTCGGACGCGTAAACGATATTATAGATAGGCGGCATTAACAATTGCATGGAGAGGAAAAGATAATACGCTTATATTGTTGATAGAAGTAATTCACTGCAAACGAAAATTTAGATAAAATATCCTTAAAAGTGATAGATAGAATTCGATATGTATTGTGAGCGCCGTGGAAATCGATAAAGAGAAAGGAAATATAATAGTAACAGTGGATACAAATAATCAAGAATAGATTTATACGACAGTAAACGTAAGAACTGAAGGCTAATTAATAGTATTCGCGATATGCTAGTCTCGAAGTCTCTCTGAATTAATGATTTTGTGTGAATAATATCGTAATGAACTAGAAACCACTGATTCGAAGATATAATATTAATTACACTGCGCGAAAACTTGCGAGAGCGTATGTATGATTGAATGTTATAAGGATAACCGATTATTAAATCGTATAAATGACTGTCTGTACGTACAATGAATTTACTGGGTACTGTATGAATCGAGTATTGACTGCTGATCGAATACTGATTATGCGAAAACTGAATGGTCGGAACGAACCGTACAACAGATTTTACTGTCGGGCGAAAGCCGAATACTAAATATGATCTGAACTGTCTAATGATCTGAACTGTCTAGGCGAGAACTGAATACTCTGATTTTTGAGCACACGGTGCTCCCGTTTATATACCCGTGGTCGCTGAGGGCTCCCACCTTCTGAATTATAGCGCGCGCAACGTGGTCCGATCCTGGTCATGCTTGTTTGTCACGGGTATCACGCGCCGGGCAATAGTAAGCTATCACGGTGTTTGTCCGAAATTTTCACGTGATCCGGCGGTTCCTGAATGTTCTAGAACCTTCGGGACTAGCATTATAATGTAATATCTATATCGTTATTTCTAGATATATCGCAATTATTACTAGCGTTACGATAACTTATCTGATTAATTACTTATCGCCGCATTGTATTATAGCGTTGTACTTAAATAATTGTAGAGATATGAGAGCATTACGCTAATTAACTTATTAATTAACAATTATCTATGATGTCGCATAATGTTATTCGTGGATTACAAGATCTAAATTAGTCTACAGACGTTAAACTCGCTATTATATAACTATATGTATGTATGTATATCATTATAACTAGTAGTAAAGGTTTATATATATATATATATGTAATAATGGTATAAATGCACATGTAATATGCCGTGATATATTTACAATGGATGGATGAGGAGTGTGTAAGTGTGTATAAATGCATAAATTTAAGACAAGTTTATATTGTGAGAGGTTGAGTGTGTAATTTAAGTGATACGCTTGGAATATGTATGAATTAGTTATAAGATCCGAAACTATTGCGTTACCATGTATATGATACATTGATTATGTGTATGTTAATATATGAATATGCCTGTAATAAGTTTATAATAGGTTTATTGAGAGTGCTTTATTTGTGCGTACTAATGGGTCACTATGTATATAAATTATTTATAGAGTGTGTGTATTTGCGTGTTACTGGGTGGATAATATGTCTATAATAGTCAGATACTGATTAAACATTGTGTAGATGATAAGTTTATAACGCGCGTATTTTTGTATCACCGGGTATATTAAGTGACTATTGTTATATAATTTTATGGTGTGTTTGTTAAGGAGCGTGTATCTATGTAATTATTTCTGGGTGTTCATTATGCGTTTATACTTGGTTTATGTAGTGTATGATGTGTGTATTATCGTACCACCGTATATATAGGTATGGTCATTTTGTTTATTATGCATATGTATATTGTAATTATCATTCATCCTCAATAAAATGATAACGAAGTTTTGAGAATATTATCACGTTCAAGTTATTTCAGACACCTTGTATAAGTAAGAGTTAATTAAGTAATTGTATATATTGAGTGTGACTATTTAACTTTAGTTATCTTCCAGAGCTTTATTCGTTTTAAACTCTTTATGGGATATTTATATTGTTTTCACTATAATATATATATATATATATATGTATTATGAGTGGTTCATTTTAATTATTATTGGTTTTAATTGATTACTTAAATATTGTCTGAGCCTCGAGGAGTTCTTGTCAGGTCATTATAATTTGCCTTTAAAACATCTGTGGATTATGATATCTGCAGCGAGTCGCATATATATATATATATATGTATATGTGCATGCACCAAGTTATCTCCATGGTTGATATATGAAATAATTATAAATGATAGCTGACCGGATTTTTATTGGCAAACCAGATTGGGTTCATGGTAAGGAATTATTATGCAGAAGATGGGTTTGATCGAATCTTTTATTATTGTTAAAATTTGGATTTAATGAAATCACTGCGCTGCGGTGGAATATGAGTAAAATTGACAAGTTATTATATTTGGGTGACAGAATCGTTAGACATGTACGTTATTGTGGTATTAATTCGGCTTTGGGATATAAAACTGCATTTAATAGTGAAGGCATAATTATATATTGGAGGTGCGGATTAAAATAAATAAATTATTAAAGTTGAAAATATGAGGTGTTCCTGAAGCAAAATGGGTCTATAACAATGTGCGCTTAACTTTTTATGGCGGGG
This sequence comes from Anoplolepis gracilipes, assembly GCF_047496725.1. Classification (NCBI taxonomy): domain Eukaryota; kingdom Metazoa; phylum Arthropoda; class Insecta; order Hymenoptera; family Formicidae; genus Anoplolepis; species Anoplolepis gracilipes. Next base: position 13,328,003 of record NC_132977.1, on the reverse strand, counting down.
CTGTAGCCCTATAAGTTGCTACCTTTTTTGGTTCCTTATGAGTCAAGGCGCCAGGAAATAATTAATTAAGGTCACTGGGCGGGTTTTTTATGTGATGTTTAAATCGTTAAAAATTGGGTGCTTTTCGATGTTGCGACAACTTTTGATATATTGAGAAAAGTGATTTAGACTGTGCATAGGAAGTTGCAATTGCACATACGAGTTACTTGGCTTGCTCAGTTTTAATAATTAATGAAAGTTCATATACAGGGTGTCCCGAAAGTACCGATCGGAGTTTATTATATGAAGCTTATGGAATTTAACCAAATGAATCGGTCGGTTGTTAAACACTATTTTATACTAATGTTTGGATAATATGACAATGTTAGTTCATATACCGGGTGTCAATTTATTAAGGTGAACATGTATCGGGAGTTGTATTTCCGCTCATTCGCAGTTACGATCTCTTTCCTTGAGTGATTTTAGCTTGTTATATAGATTTACTTTATATTTTTGTTATACCGGGTGGTGGTTAATTCTCGATGCGTGTGTCTATGGTGATGTGTACGTGTATGTTTGTGTTTAGTAAGAGTGATGACGACGAGGTGGAGTGAACATTGGTTTATATTATCGCTATTACTTAATTTACGTTATTCTATTGACGCATACTTAATATTATGTTTCCTTTTTATTTTTCAGATACTGCAACTAGAGTGACAAAACTAAATGGGTAATTATAATAAAATTAAGATGTTCGACCGACTTGGTGGGTCGTTTCTCTTCTCTTTTTCAGGTGCTGAGGAGGCGGACCAGAAGGTGATATACCGGGTGGCCGGAAAATAGGTGAGAATTTTCATTGGACAATTAATTAATTATTTTCCTTCATTTTTAGGTAGGTGATAGGGGAGAACCAGTGATGGGGATAAAACAGGAAAAAAAAAGGAAGAAAAAGAAAAAAAAAAGGAAAAGGATGTTTTAGCCGGAAACATAATAAAAGGTATTTATCGGCTTAATCTATTTTTGATAATAACTATATATATATATATGTATATATAAAAAGAAAAGGAAAGTAAAAGAATTTTATAGGTGCTTAACGCTTACTATGTCTACTTAACAGGTGACGTATGGAGTCAACGGACGGCGACTGGTGTCAAGCGGAGGCGCTGGACGTGACACCAACATTCAACCTAAAAAGTCGCCTTCCTAACTTCATAAGTCACTTCAACATCTCTCCGAAACGTTAGTCCGAAGTCGTGAAAAGTCTTTGTGTCTTTATACATTCACTGCGTCCTAAAATCAATTTTAACTTAATTTTCGTCAGCTACTTTGTGTCGTCAAAGTAGATCTTTAATAATACTTTACTTTCTCGTCTTCGCGACTCGTCTTATATTATAATTTAGAGCTTAGACTCACTCTACATTATAATTTAGAATTACTACATTATTGTTAATTAATTTCCAATTTCTGGTACAGTGCGGTTGTACCCCTTTTTTCATTTGAATTGTGAACAACATTTGTAATCATTACTTGCAACCTCTGTAAAATCTTCAAGCTTTTAAAATACATAGTTGCTTATTTCGAAATATTCTCAAGTACATTATTTTAATACAGTGTTCCTTCACCTTCAACCAGTGTTTACTATAATTAATTTAATATCGATTAAATATTTAACGTACGTCTGGATCTTGAGCGTTAGCGAGTCCCGTGCCTGGGATAGAGCAGAGTGACGTGCCCCTCGTGTTAGTTCGAGCAGAGCTGAGACTTAGTCGATGAGCTGCTTGAATGTCGCTTGATCCAGATTGTCAACCTGAATTGAATAACTTTTTAAATTAGAATAAAATTTTGGTTATAATTTATAGTAAATGCCTGGTTCTCGTCGCGCCGGTAAACGACATAGACAACTACGTGCCGCTTTACGCCGACAGAGACAAATTTCGAACAGTGATAATGGTCTCAGCCAAGTAGAAAAAGACAATCCAATTAACGTACCGGACAATCAAAAAATTGTCGTAGAACTTTTCGATCAGCTTCCTGCATCTGACTCAGTTGAAGCTCCCATCTCGCGAAGAACCTTCGAATTTATTGGCTGGCCCGAACCTTTGGTTGAAATCAAGCTGCATCCTGCCTCAACCTCTACCACCGACATCCCTGAGGGAGATCCACGACGTCCAGAGTACGAGGAAAAGGCCCAGGAAAATCAGCAAAACTAGAGACACTAATAAAGGTAAATTACTATTTTGAATACATACGCATATGATCAAACAAGAAAATATTACTATTTTCAATAAAAAGAAAACGCACTCACATTCCAACAAAATATAATAAAAAAGGAAAAGAATTCCGAATTGAACTACTATTTTCAACACATTGTGTTTGACATTTATATGACATCTTACTACTCTAACAATTTCAACTTCGTAAAACAATTATAATTACAATTTAGACATATGCTTCTACGACTAATGCAATAAACTGTTCCACCTTCAAGCTCCGAAATAAAAATTTTTTAATACAGTTAAGTAAACATACATACTAGATATATATATATATATATATATATATATCTCACTCTTTTGAATAACTTACAGTCAGACTATTGACTCTCATAAAATTACAAATTGACTCACACTCTGATACCACTCTTAAGAATTATAAAGTTAAAATACTATACCAAGAAATTTGCAAATTTAGATGAGATAAATAATCAATCTATCAATGTAAGAGAGTTAACTACTCGTTATACTTAACTTGATAATAAAATTAAAGGAGCATCCTTTGCTTAATCTCTTCTTCCCATTTTCCATCGGAGACAGTGATTTTTGACAACAATAAATTATATCGCTGGCCTCCACCCACCATATTCCAGTTGTATATTTCTTTATATGTCACCTCACCACACAGTGCTGAACCTGCAAAGAACAATACTTTTAGTAACATATATATATATCTACATAAGAGCAATAAAAATTTTAATGATTCTTTCTTATTACGTGAATAGATGCATCAACGATATTTATGAGAAATAAAATCATAGTGCAACAGTTGACTTTCTCCTAAAGAAAGAGATATCTACATTTAATATAAATCCAAATCATTTAAATTTCTCAATTTAACTTTGTTCTTTATATTAAAGCAGTCATTAATTACTGAGAAATTTGCTCTTACATTATAAAAGTCGTAAATTAACCTTTCAAAACCAGTATATATTTGGAATTGCTCCGACGGTGAATTCTACTATACAACAACAGTAAGTACTTAATCCCTCACCATTACTATCACAAACCACCTTAATCCCTATCTCAATTTTAATATAATTGAAAATTTGTCAAATTAATCACAATCCATTTATAATTCCAAAACTGAAATTTTCCAATCATTCCAACTTTAAATTGAATAAATTTAAAGCTATTGCAGATATAATTTTACAATTTTATTTTCTCTTTGATTAACTCGAGTGTCATTGTGCGTCACGTTCATTGCATACGCGATAATGGTCATGGTGTCATGGAGTTCCTAGAACTTCCTCAGCCTCTCGTTAGTGCCGAGTGAATTGTATTCTGACCACCAGACTATATCAAATATACAATAACGAGATTCAACGCGTTTGCTTAACGTTTTTAATCATTTTCAAGTACACACGTCATAAATTTAACCTTTTTATTTTCAACTTGCTTAATTTTTCTTGTCAAATAAAATAAAATAAATGAGACCTCAGACAACTGATTCTGAATTTCAACAAAATCCTTTCGTTGACCCTGAAGTCATATTAGAAACTCTAATCCAATTTATAGAAGAAAATAAAGAAAATATTATTTACAATTTAGACAATATCATAAAAGAGTTTTTAAATCAAGCCTCTATTATCATCATCCCAGATCAGTAAAAAAAAAAAAAAAAAAAAAAATCCTCTGAATTATTAGTTCCTAGTAGTTCCTGCTCTCGGCGAAGCCCTGGGTACAGCCGACTTAGACAGATTACCCAAAAACTAAATAGAGAGCAACCCTGTTATTGACACCGAGGTAGACGATAACAGTGGGTCACTGCACGTGACACCAGCCCCCGAATGCGGAGGTCGGCCATTTTCTGGGGGCACGTGACTCGCACCCCTTCGTTGTCCCCCGTCACCTCTTTTACACGTTTGGCGAGTTGCCCCGCCTTGCGTGCCTTGTCCTCGCCGGAAATCTTCTGAATTAAGGCTCCTGTGAGACCTTTCTTTATCTTGAGGCTTCCTTCCTTGATTCCCAATTGATCAAGTTTTACCTTCTTCCTGATGGCGGCCATGTTCTCGCCATATTTCCCTTCTGGGAAGGTTATCATAACCGCCGAGGTTTTGGGAACCTTCCTCTTACCGGGTTTCTCTTCCCCCGTTACCTGCCCCTGCTTTTGCTTACCCTGTTCACTGGGCGGTGACCGGGTCGCAGCAACGGGTACAGTTTTGGAGGGGAGGGGAGTCTGTCCTACCTTTCTTTTTCTTTTACGTCCGACCACCACGCTCCACAGAGTTTCAGTGGTCAGAGAGGGGCCATATGTCCCGGGTCTGTCGACTTCTTGTCGAAGGGCCCCGGGCCTAATGGTTCTCCGTCAGAGGGTGGAGCCCCAGAGGGTTCCGCATCTTGGCGAGATTTCCTTTCAGGTTTCTCATCGGCTGCGGGTACCGGCAGGGAGGGGGGGGAAGAGATCTTAGTGTTAGCACAAACCTGGCTTACTCCTTTTTTCTTTCCCTTTTTAGCCACTTTGTTCCTCTGGCTGTTTTTGGGAACAATATCCTGCGTTTTGGGCTGAGTTGGCGAGGGGATCTCAGCCTCGGCCTTCTTCCCCATTGGCGGCTGGGTATGTGCGTTCAGGGGAGCAGCTTGGACCGCCTCTCCCTGCCCGTTCGTTGCTTCAAAGAATCGCAGCATCCTTTCCCTCAAGTCAACGCCGATTTGTAGGTGTTGATTGAGGGCTTCGTACAGAATTGCGAACTCATCCTGGCGAGTGATTGGAGGGAAAGGTCGAGAGGATCCACTCAAGAGGGGTCCCTGTGCTTCCGTTACGTTCGCAGCTTGCGGTTCTACCTCCATGCAAGGGTCACCAATTAGTCTTGGGGACACGCATGCTGGAGATAGTCTGCCCTTCCTCGAGGCGGTCTTCTTTGGGGAGACTTTTTTGGGTGTCCTCAGCCTGAGAGATTGCCCCTCTTCGCTGTCGGAATCTGACTCTTGGTCAGATTCTATGCGATTCCGTTCTTTTGTGATCTTGCACCCCTTCTCACTTTTTGTGGCATTTCCCTCCTTGGCTAGGTGAGCACTGAGTTGATTCGTTAGCACTTTTACCTGATCGGCGAGTTCCGCTATCTGCTTTTTGAGCTCGCTTGTCTCCTTTTTTTTCGGCTTTGAGGAGCTCCAATTAGTGCCGAAGTTCCTCCGCTTCATCGCTGTTCGGAGAGGACTGTGTAGTCCTATCGTGAAGAACTGCTGTGGCAGCCATAATGGATGCCACAGCCTTCTTCATTCTCCCTCTAGCGGACCTTTGATGTTCTTGGAGACCTGCAAGCTCTTAAAAATGGTCACGCAGTTTGCTATCCGACACCACAGTCCGTTAAAAACCATTTAAAGTTTTGTAGTCAAACTGTTCTCTCGAAATACTCCGTAATGAGGTAAATAGTAAGAAACTTTGAGCTCTGGCTGTGACTCTGGAATCCGTGTCATATGACCTAGTTGTTTATACTCTCGTAGAAATTGGTAGTAAGCTGTTGCGTATTTTGGTTCATTCGTGAACTTTTTAGATAAACTATTGATGATCCAAAGTGCCCTTGAACGAGAATCTTCTAAGTTTTCTTTCGGTAGTTTAACAGAAAGTCGAACTATATATCTTCTTGATTGATCACGTGAATGAGTTGTCTTAAAATGGTGTTCATTCTTGTTCGTCAGATGATAAAGATAATGTTGAAGTTTGAGATTTTTTCAAATTGCCAGAATCGCTGTAATAAATCGTGAAGCTCTCTATCGACTACAATATGATATACCTGCTTTGATGTAGATAGATTATTAACGGATCCTGATATGATCCAACCAAACTTAGTGAGCTACGCGATTGGTAATTTTGTGTCTCCCTTTATTAACCCATCCTCGATGATCTGATGATTTCGGCTTCTAATATTATATCAATAGGTTCTAGGGTTCGATAATTGTCATCAGCTAGTTTAATACCGCTCAGAAGTGTGGCCAAGAAGTTTGCTCGAAGTTCGTTGACGGGAGAGGGGCGGTAAGTTTTGCCAGAATATGAGCTGAAAGTGAGAACTCAAAGTGATCGTGTCGACACTTTAATGTAAGATGTGTTGAGCTTTTGGTCCTGTTAGACTAGTGACAACCAACTCCGAATAAAGAGATAGAGGAATGGATTCTGGGAAGAATCAAAAAACATCTGAATTAAACGTTCCGAGACGAGAAATATTTCAGAGCCTTGATCAATTAGTGCCCGGGTCTTTCCCCATTTGAGGAAGTGACAAGTACTTGTGCATTTGCGAGAAAAATCCCTGAGCTTACATGCCTTCCTTGAGATGATGCATAATAAAGTACGTTAGTGTATGCTAAGGTAGATGGGTTTGAATGAGAATTCGCTGAAGTTGTGTTGGAGGAAGGAGTGTTCGATTTGTCTTTTGTATAAATCGTGGTATGATGTTTGTGCCCACGTTTCAGGCAACGCTTGGTAATCCGGCAGGTCACTGCTCGATGAGATCCTAGGCAATTATAACACAAATTGTGTTTTTTGATATACGTAGCGGAACGGATTTAGCGTTGTATCATGAACAGTGATGTAATGATTCGCTAAGCATAATATAAACGAGTTTGACTTATTGAAATGAGTCTCTTTAGCCTTTTTTTGGAAGTGAGACTTGAAAGTATTTGGCGTTGAAGTCCCAAATTTTCCAGTTCGTGATTTCTCAAAAGCTTGGAGTGATAAGAGTCCGGTTATTAGGCCCTCACTAAATTGTTTACGTGTAGGAGGCTCCTTTAATGAGCCTAAATGATGCTCCTGTTACGTCCTGAGCGTTCGAGAGTGAGGTGCGGTCACGGTGGTTGGTGTACGCGGATCGCGGTGGCCGAGCGGTAAACCTGTCACGATCAGCGTAGCGGTGCATCGGAAACTAGAGGTCGGGACGTAATGGATAATAGGGAGGATGTGAAGTGAGTAGACAATGAGTACAGATTGTTTACGTATTCTAATTTTTATGTATTTATCATTATTTTATATTAAACATATATGTACAGTTATATTATATTTTTCAAGACGATTAGACAACTAATTCATGGACGGTTATCGGGAGGCGAATTGATAGGTGCTTCAGCGGACGACAAGATGCCCGAAGAAAGCCTGGGAGGAAATGATCCTCGGTTGCGTAATCCCGAAGTCTATCAACGGCGGGGGCACGGGCCACGGACGGTATTCGATGGGTGGTAAGGGCCTATGTGAGGAAGCGGCGACCCCGCTACTGGATGCCGGTGGAGTGACGGCGTCGTGTAACGGGTCAGGGGTTGACGACTCCGATGTGTGGTTTCCCGGTGGAGGGTAAGTGAAGTACCCGACGGATGCTGGATTATCTGGTAGAGACGCAGCTGTTTGGACCGTCAGATAGGAGCCGCCTTGGTATAGTGACCGGATGAGACGCTTCAATTGATGAGCACGCCCTGCTCGACGTGACCGACCCATGACGCAGCTAAGAAGGTAGGCGAGATCATAATCAACGCCATAATTGAATACGCGGAGAGGTATAGACTGGGGTTAGCAATAATAACGCGAAAAGGAAAAAAGAGAAAGAGAAAAAAAAAGGAAAAAAAAACATACGCGTTAAAGTAAATTGCTAAACGAGTTGACTTGACCTTATCTGACAGGTTGCGGGGACAGGGTGAGCCTTAATGAGTTTATTTTAATTTAATATTTATTCTATATTTTAGATCAAGAAGAGCGATTGGAGGAATTGTGAGAGACGCCCTGAGAGAGGCGCGGTTCACGCTAGGAGGCGGAATGCCCTGAAAGAGGCGCTCCTCGGAGAAGAGAGTCATTCGCCCTGAGAGAGGCGTGCGACGTAGATAGGGGTAGTCCGGCTCTGAAGGAGGCGCACTACGAAAGATGAAGGCAGAGCCGCCCTGGAAGAGGCGCACTGCTAGAAGGAACGTAGAATCGCTCTGAAAGAGGCACACTACGTAGGAAGGATGTAGGTCGCCCTGGAGGAGGCGCCCTACGGTGTAGGTAAGAATGGTTATCGCTCTCTGTCTAATGACATTCCCTATGAAGACGTCCGAATAAAATATTAATCTCTTCGATTATAAGTTACAGATATCTGAGGCTCTGGGTATGTCAAGGCGGATGTCGCGGACCTTGCCACTGGTGAGCGGATAAGGAAAAAGAAAAGAAAAAAAAAGAAAGAAAGAAAAAAAAATAAAAGAAGAAGCTATAAGGAATACAAGAACGCCCTGGAGGAGGCGCGCGTCGCCGCAGGATGAAAGAGAGAGCCCGACGTAGGCTTGAAGGAAGGATGACCTCGTCAGATAAGTAGCACTAATTTGCCCGATAATTTCAATATTAAAATTAAAATAGAAAGCTTATCTTTATATTTACAGGTATGGACTCGAGAGGTTAACGGAGAGAAGAATTGACACCGAAAAGATGACCGACGCCCGGAATGGACAGGGGCCGCGAACTGACACAAGTATGTATATTTCGAGTAATTACACGTAGACAATATGATTAATGATTACACGAATATATCTTAATAATTACGACTACGTACTCACTTCACTAAATTGTTATGTGTTACAGGAACCACTGGGGAACACACTGTCACGCGGGTGTACACGAAAATGTGGATCTACAATATTAGTATTACAACATTAGTTAATAGAACTTTCCTTTGACTATGATTTCGCGCGCAGACTGGTTCCGGACGCGTAAATGATATTATAGATAGGCGGCATTAATAATTGCCTGGAGAGGAAAAGATATAACACTTATATAGTTGATAGGAATAATTTACTGCGAGTGAAAATTAAGATAAAATGTCTTTAAGAGTGATAGATAGAAATCGATATGTATTGTGAGCGCCGTGGAAATCGAAAAAGAGAAAAGAAGTATAATAGTGACAGTGGATACAATTAATCAAGAATAAATTTATACGACGGTAAACGTAAGAAACTGAAGGCTAATTAATAGTGTTCGCGATATGCTAGTCTCGAAGTCTCTCTGAGTTAATGATTTCGTGTGAATAATACCGAGTAATGAACTAGAAAACATTGATTCGAAGATATAATATTAATTACACCGTGCGAAAATTTGCGAGAGCGTATGTATGATCGAATGTTATAAGGATAACCGATTATTAAGTCGTATGAATGACTGTCTGTACGTACAATGAATTTACTGGGTACTGTATGAATCAAGTATTGACTGCTGATCGAATACTGATTATGCGAAAACTGAATGGTCGAAACGAACCGTACAACAGATTTTACTGTCGGGCGAAAGCCGAATACTCAATATGATCCGAACTGTCTAATGATCTGAACTGTCTGGGCGAGAACTGAATACTCTGTATCTTGAGCACACAGTGCTCCCGTTTATATACCCGTGGTCGCTGAGGGCTCCCACCTTCTGAATTATAGCGCGCGCAACGTGGTCCGATCTTGGTCATGCTTGTTTGTCACGGGTATCACGCGCCGGGCAATAGTAAGCGGTCACGGTGTTTGTCTGAAATTTTCACGTGATCCGGCGGTTCCTGAATGTTCTAAAAGCTAGGACTAGCATTATAATATAATATCTATATCGTTATTTCTAGATATACCGCAATTATTACTAGCGTTACGATAACTTATCTGATTAATTACTTATCGCCGCATTGTATTATAGCGTTGTACTTAAATAATCGTAGTGATACGAGAGCATTTCGCTAATTAACTTATTAATTAACAATTATCTATGATGTCGCATAATGTTATTCGTGGATTACAAGGTGTAAATTAGTCTACAGACGTTAAACTCGCTATTATATAACTATATGTATGTATATATATCATTATAACTAGTAGTAAAAGTTTATATATATATAAGTAATAATGGTATAAATGCACATGTAATATGCCGTGATATATTTACAATGGATGAGGAGTGTGTAAGTGTGTACAAATGCATAAATTTAAGACAAGTTTATATTGTGAGAGGTTGAGTGTGTAATTTAAATGATACGCATGGAATATGTATGAATTAGCTATAAGATCCGAGACTATTGCGTTACCATGTATATAAATTATTTATAGAGTGTGTGTATTTGCGTGTTACTGGGTGGATCATATGTCTATAATAGTCAGGTACTGATTAAACATTGTGTAGACGATAAGTTTATAACGCGCGTACTTTTGTATCACCGGGTATATTAGATAACTATTGTTATATAATTTTATGGTGTGTTTGTTAAGGAGCGTGTATCTATGTAATTATTTCTGGGTGTTCATTATGCGTTTATACTTGGTTTATGTAGTGTATGATGTGTGTATTATCGTATCACCGTATATATAGTTATGGTCATTTTGTTTATTATACATATGTATATTGTAATTATCATTCATCCTCAATAAAATGATAAAGAAGTTTTGGGATTATTATCACGTTCAAGTTATTTCAGACATCTTGTATAAGTAAGAGTTAATTAAGTAATTGTATATATTTGAGTGTGACTATTTAACTTTAGTTATCTTCCAGAGCTTTATTCGTTTTAAACTCTTTATGGGATATTTATATTGTTTTCACTATAATATGTATATATATATATATACATTCATCTTGTGTAGTTCATTTTAATTATTATTGGTTTTACTTGATCACTTAAATATTGTCTGAGCCTCGAGGAGTTCTTGTCAGGTCATTATAATTTGCCTTTAAAACATCTGTGGATCATGATTTCTGCAGCGAGTCGCATATATATATATATATATATATATATATATGTATATGTGACTGCACCAAGTTATCTCCATGGTTGATATATGAAATAATTATAAATGATAGCTGACCGGATTTTTATTGGCAAACCAAATTGGATTCATGGTAAGGAATTATTATGCAGATGATGTGTTTGATCGAATCTTTTATTATTGTTAAAATTTGAATTTACTGAAATCACTGCGCTACGGTGGAATATGAGTAAAATTGACAAGAAATTGAATTATTATATTTGGGTGACAGAATCGTTAGACATGTACGTTATTGTGGTATTAATTCGGCTTTGGGATATAAAACTGCATTTAATAGTGAAGGCATAATTATATATTGGAGGTGCGGATTAAAATAAATAAATTATTAAAGTTGAAAATATGAGGTGTTCCTGAAGTAAAATGGGTCTATAACAATGTGCGCTTAACTTTTTATGGCGGGGCTGTGGCCCTATAAGTTGCTACCTTTTTTGGTTCTTTATTAGTCAAGACGCCAGAAAATATTTAATTAAGGTCACTGGGAGGGTTTTTTATGTGATGTTTAAATCGTTAAAAATTGGGTGCTTTCGATGTTGCGACAACTTTTGATATATTGAGAAAAGTGATTTAGACTGTGCATAGGAAGTTGCAATTGCACATATGAGTTACTTGGCTTGCTCAGTTTTAATAATTAATGAAAGTTCATATGCAGGGTGTCCCGAAAGTACCGATCGGAGTTTATTATATGAAGCTTATGGAATTTAACCAAATGAATCGGTCGGTTGTTAAACACTATTTTATACTGATGTTTGGATAATATGACAATGTTAGTTTATATACCGGGTGTCAATTTATTAAGGTGAACATGTATCGGGAGTTGTATTTCCGCTTATTCGCAGTTACGATCTCTTTCCTTGCGTGATTTTTACTTGTTATATAGATTTACTTTATATTTTTGTTATATCGGGTGGTGGTTAATTCTCGATGCGTGTGTCTATGGTGATGTGTACGTGTATGCTTGTGTTTAGTAAGAGTGATGACGATGAGGTGGTGTGAACATTGGTTTATATTATCGCTATTACTTAATTTACGTTATTCTATTGACACGTACTTAATATTATGTTTCCCTTTTATTTTTCAGGTACTGCAACTAGAGTGACAAAACTAAATGGGTAATTATAATAAAATTAAGATGTTCGACCGACTTGGTGGGTCCTTTCTCTTCCCTTTTTCAGGTGCTAAGGAGGCGGACCAGAAGGTGATATACCGGGTGGAAAATAGGTAAGAATTTTCATTGGACAACTAATTAATTATTCTCCTTCATTTTTAGGTAGGTGATAGGGGAGAACCAGTGATGGGGATAAAACAAGAAAAGAGAAGAAAAAGAAGAGAAAGAGAAAAAAAAAGGATGTTCTAGCCGGAAACATAATAAAAGGTATTTATCGGCTTAATCTATTTTTGATAACAATTATATATATATATATATATATATATATATATATATATATATATATATATATATATATATAAAAAAAAAAAAAATAAAAGAATTTTATAGGTGCTTAACGCTTACTATGTCTACCTAACAGGTGACGTATGGAGTCAACGGACGGCGACTGGTGTCAAGCGGAGGCGCTGGACGTGACACTCCCAATCATTAACAGATTCTGAGTCTAGACATTGCAAGAAACACAAAAAAATCATCCCAGTGATGAATCGGTCGTTTTAATGTTTCATCTTGAAACATTAAAACGACCGATGAGTTACGATGAATTTGCATTATGTTGGTATACAGTTATTTCATCTTACTGGCCGATTCCTTCGTCATCCACTTGAGAGTTAACAAAGAATGTAGTACAGAGTTCACTAGAAGTCGTAGAATGATATCAACACTTCCCAAGCCTTTTGAAAATTGTCCGCTGTGAGAGTTGTATTTTTTAAAAGATGTGAAGCAGATCCAACTAGACTTGTCTTCAAATATTGAAGTTTCTCCACTGACATAAAGTTGGATTGGCTAAAATCAGAAAACTAAAAAGATCCTTGAAAGAAAGCCAGTCAGAAGGAGAACCATTGAATTTCAGGATGTCAATGCGAAGTAATCGCGCATGATGAAAGAACACAGGGATATTTGACTGTTGAGATGATGCAGGTGTCACGTGCAGTGACCCACTGTTATCGTCTACCTAGGTGTCAATAACAGGGTTGCTCTCTATTTAGTTTTTGGGTAATTTGTCTAAATCGGCTATACCCAGGGCTTTGCCGAGAGCAGGATCAATGTGTACTAGGAACTAATAAATCAGATTTTTTTACTGATCTGGAATGATGATAATAGAGGCTTGATTTAAAAACTCTTTTATGATATCGTCTAAACTGTAAATAATATTTTCTTTATTTTCTTCTATAAATTGGATTAATGTTTCTAATATGACTTCAGGGTCAACGAAGGGATTTTGTTGTAATTCAGAATCAGTTGTCTGAGGCCCCATTTATTTTATTTTATTTGACAAGGAAAATTAAGAAAGTTGAAAATAAAAGGTTAAATTTATGACATATGTATTTGAAAATGATTAAAACGTTAAGCAAACGCGTTGAATCTCGTTATTGTATATTTGATATAGTCTGGTGGTCAGAATACAATTCACTCGGCACTAACGAGAGACTGAGGAAGTTCTAGGAACTCCATGACACCGTGACTATTATTGCATATGCAATGAACGCGACGCACAATGACACTCGAGTCAATTAAAGAGAAAATAAAATCCAAAATTATATCTACAATAGTTTTAAATTTATTCAATTTAAAGTTGAAATGATTGAGGAATTTCGATTTTTTTGAAATTATAAATAGATTGTGATTAATTTGACAAATTTTCAATTACATTAAAATTGAGATAGGGATTAAGGTGGTTTGTGATAAGAATGGTGGGGGATTAAGTACTTACTATTGTTGTATAGTAGAATTCACCGTCGGAGCAATTCCAAATATATACTGATTTTGAAAGTTTTAATCTACGATTTGTATAATGTAAAAGCAAATTTCCCAGTAATTAATGACTGCTTTAATATGAAGAACAAAATTGAATTGAGAGATTTAAATGATTCGGATTTATATTGAATAGTATCTCTTTCTTTAAGAGAAAGTCAACTGTTACACTATGATTTTATTTTTCATAAATAGAGTTGATGCATCTATTCACGTAATAAGAAAAGATCATTAAAATTTTTATTGCTCTTATGTAGATATTTATATATGTTAATAAAAGTAAGGTTCTTTGCAGGTTCAGCACTGTGTGGTGAGGTGTCATATAAAGAAATGTACACTGGAATATGGTGTGGTGGAGGCCAGCGATATAATTTATTGTTGTCAAAATCACTGTCTCCGATGGAAAATAGGAAGAAGAGATTAACCAAGGGATGCTCCGTTATTATTATTATTAAATTAAGTGTAGCGAGTAGTTAATTCTCTTACATTGATAGATCGATTATTTTATTTTATTCTAAATTTGCAATTTTCTTGGTATAGTATTTTAATTTTATAATTCTTAAGAATGGTATTAAAATGTGAGTCAATTTGTAATTTTAAGAGTCAATAGTCTGAACTGTGAGTTATTAAAAAGAGATATATATATATATATATATATATATATATATATATCTTGTATGTCTAGTTAACTGTATAAAAGATTTTTATTTCGGAGCTTGAAGGTGGAACAGTTTATTGCATTAATCGTAAAAGCATATATCTAGATTGTAATTATAATTGTTTTGCAAAATTGAAGTTGTTAAAATAATATGATGTCATATAAATGTCAAACACGATGTGTTATAATAGTAGTTTAATTCGGAATTCTTTTCTTTTTTTTTTATTATATTTTGTTGGAATATGAGTGCGTTTTCTTTTTATTAAAATAGTAATATTTTTCTTGATTGATCATATGCGTATGTGTGTATGTATTTAAAATAGTGATTTACCTTTATTAATGTCTCTAGTTTTGCTGATTTTCCTGGGCCTTTTTCTCGTACTCTGGACGTCAAGGATCTCCCTCAGGGATGTCAGTGGTAGAGGTTGAGGCAGGATGCAGCTTGATTTCAACCAAAGGTTCGGGCCAGCCAATAAATTCGAAGGTTCTTCGCGAGATGAGAACTTCAACCGAGTCAGATGCAGGAAGCTGATCGAAAAGTTCTACGACAATTCTTCGATTGTCCGGTACGTTAATTGGATTGTCTTTTTCAACTTGACTGAGACCGTTATCACTGTTCGAAATTTGTCTCTGTCGGAGTAAAGCGGCACGTAATTGTCTATGTCGTTTACCGGCGCGACGAGAACCAGGCATTTACTATAAATTATAACCAAAATTTTATTCTAATTTAAAAAGTTATTCATTTCAGTTTGACAATCTGGATCAAGCGACATTTAAGCAGCTCATCGATTAAGTCTCAGCTCTGCTCGAACTAACACGAGGGGCACGTCACTCTGCTCTATCCCAGGCACGGGTCTCGCTAACGCTCAAGATCCAGACGTACGTTAAATATTTAATCGATATTAAATTAATTATAGTAAATACTGGTTGGGGGTGAGGGAACACTGTATTAAAATAATTAACTTGTGAATATTCTGAAATAAGCGACTATGTATTTTAAAAGCTTAAAGATTTTACAGAGGTTGCAAATAATGATTACAAATGTTGTTCACAATTCAAATAAAAAAGGTACAACCGCACTGTACCAGAAATTGGAAATTAATTAACAATAAAGTAGTAATTCTAAATTATAATGTAGAGTGAGTCTAAGCTCTAAATTATAATATAAGACGAGTCGCGAAGACGAGAAAGTAAAGTATTATTAAAGATCTACCTTAACGACACAAAGTAGCTGACGAAGATTAAGTTAAAATTGATTTTAGGACGCAGTGAATGTATAAAGACACAGAGACTTTTCACGACTTCGGACTAACGTTTCGGAGAGATGTTGAAGTGACTTATTAAGATGAAGTTAGGAAAGCGACTTTTTAGGTTGATGGGTTGTTGGCAACTGTTTTAGACGACTGGTGGTGAAAGACTGACTCCGTCCGCAAGCTCGACTGACGTTCTGCGCTCCGTCCCCACTTTCGGGAGACCTCCCTCTAGGCGTCCGGTGGATCCAAGACTTCCCGGGTTGGCTTATTCATCCGGTGGAGATGGATTCTTGCTCTTGGTGAGGGAACTCTCCGCCTTCGAAGACATCAGAAGCGGTGAGCTCTTCTTAATCTTAAGTTGATATTCAGCGGCGAATATCAAAAGGCACGTTGTTATAATATTTCGTTTCGTCGCTGCGTCGAGAGATAAGAATAATATTCGGTTTCATCGGGTCTCTGCGTCAAGAGATAAGAATAATATTCGATTTCACTAAGTCTTTCTCGCCGTCGCCTATTGCGTCATCATGCGGATGAAAGGCTCTTTGTATTATAATAATTTCGCACTCTTATATTATAATTCTTTTTACAGCAAGAGAGACTTATTAATTTAACTATAGCAAGAGTTAATGTTCATTCTCAAAATTATTATGTCTCATAATTAATATTTCTTTTCTTTTCACTTTTTAATTTATGCTTTTATATTTAAATTTCTTTTAATTTTCTCTCTTGTTGTATTATATATTTTGTAATGACATATCCGTTTTTATTATAGTATCCATATGGAAAATTTAATTAATGCAATTTGGTACTGTTATTTTAATTTATAATTCCTTTCTATCGTGATTCCTTATGGTTTTGCTTTAGCATAGGAAACTAGCTCTTCTTTACATATATATATATAAATATATATATATAGACATATATGTATAATACGTGTCATGCGTTATTTTTTTAGAATATTACTTTTTCATCAATTACACTAAGAGAAAGTCTTCCATTTAGATTTACATGTTGATATATAGAATCAGCTTATTAATCTTATTAAATATATTAATTTATATGGATTGGCATATATATATATATGGTTCTCAATGCCAGTGTGCGTATGCTTTCCGAAATGTACTTTACTGAATAATATTTCTTTTTATTTTTCTTTTCATTATAGTTATGAAAGTGTAAGATTTATAAAGTGATTGTTAACATGATTTAACTCTAATATAATTAGTTTGCAAGTGTTTCTGTAACAATCGCGTAATTAAATTTCGATGATTATTTTATTTCCATATATTTTAGTAAAGAGAATTTTATCTTTTATTTGAAAAGTTAATATATAGTAGTTTAATGATTACAAATATTTTTCTTATTTTTCTGATAAGGTCAGTTTTATTTTGTTAATATTTCTATGTAAGCGATGTCCAATTTAATAGCTATATAATACTGTGCTTGATTAAATATTTTATTAAATTCAAGTTGAGATATATATGTATATCTCATACTTTGTGTTCATATCTCTAGCAGTACGTTTATATTTTGGAAAATTTAGTTTGAACTTTTTTGGCGGGACGTCACATGGGCCTCTTCCGAGCCGCTCGGACGTTTTCCAAGGACGGGGTCGGGGAGGCGGAAGAGGGCCGGCGCGGGCCGCACGGGCATAGCCCAACGGCGCCGGGTCGGTCCGGCCGTCGGAGCCGCTCGGACGTATTCGGAGGCAGGGTTCGACGGCGGGATGGAGCCCGACGGTGCATCGCGACCGTTTTCCTTCCGAAGCGGTGCACCGTCGGGGCCCTCTGATGGGAGGTAACTTCCGTGCAAGCTGGTCGTCATGGCGGGAAGACTGGGCCGGCGAGCGGCGACCCAGTCCCAACCGTCCATGGGGCCCCCCGGGTGGCACCACCCGCTGCGGTATCCCGGAGGTCGGAGGCCGGGAACCCTCGAAAGCCCATGGAGGCGTCAAAACCTCCATGGATGAGTAAGGTGCCGGGGATGTATATCCCCCGGCCCGTGTCGTATGTCACCCCCCCCGGGGGAACTTGGGGCCCTGTCGTGGAGTGTTGCCGGTCATGTTTCGGGACACTCTGCGGCAGATGAGGGTACACCCTGGGTGACGGAGGTGCAGCGGGGAGCGGGATTATTCAGAATAATGAATTCCCAAAAAATAAATAAGAAGACCAAGGCGGAAACCACCGC